>NC_133648.1:223713110-223912395 GCF_009905375.1 Apium graveolens
GCGACTTGGGGGTGAGAAAGGCTCGGGACGAGTCTGATAACCTATAAACAACAAGTAAGTTGGAATTAAACCAAAATCACTTGTAAACCTATACTTTAACTAACTTAGACTCTAACGCTTGTTTTGCGCTCACCGATTCGCTTAAGTCACTCGGGTACCCTCGGCTCCACCATTTTTAATAATTTAACCTTTATGAGTTTTAAAGCGATTCCTTCGCGAATGTCTTACCAACTGCCTAACACACTTACCATAAATGTTTCATACATTAATTAACCCTTTTTGGTCTTTAACCTATGTTTCAAAGTAAGGCGAGGGAAAAAGTTTCGTTCGCGAAACGCCGTTACTTGAAACGGTCGTTTCTCCTAAACCGTGCATCGGAATCGAACGAACTACATATCAAAACGAAGCTCGTAACATGAGCTATCTAATCATGGCAGTGGTCATAATCTAGCAGGGGGTTCTCGGGTCCTAATGCTATGCACAAAAACAGTCCAAAGAAAATCGGACGTTACGACGGCTATGTTTACGCGATTTCCAAATTTTAAACCATACAAAACCAACCACAAACCAACCTCAAATCCAACATACAACCAACATCCATCCTTATCACATCATAACAACCCCAACCAATTCAATTTAATCATTCATACTTATGCTTAAACTTAACTTTAATCATACTTAAGTTCCTTTAAATCAAAACCACAACAATTACCATTCCATTTCACTACCATTCCAAATCCCAAACTCTAAATCATAACAACAAGCTACAATATCAACCCACTAATCAAAATCATCTTATAATATATAGGAATCTAGGGTTTGGAGATGGTATACCTTCCTTGAAGTGGTGGGTGGAGCTAGGAAGCCTTAAGAAGCTTGGAGAAGTCTTAAGAATGCTTGGATCTTCAAGAAAACAAGAAAAACTTCAAGTTAAAAAAACTTGAAAACACTATTCATTGTCTTCTTCTTTGATTAAATGAAGAAGATTGAGAAAGAATTAATGGCTTAAACTCATGATATAGTCCTAACTAAGCATGAAGATGATTAGGGAATTATCTTACCAATTTAGGAGGCTTGGATCTTGAGTTTTGAAATTCCATGCCTTTAAAAAAGCTAAAAGCCGAGAGCAAATGAAGAACTCATGCCTTGGTTGCTTTTGATTTTTTGATGAGAATGATTTTTACTTGGATTGGTTGACTTGTTTTGTATTTGATTTAGTCAATTACTTTCTTGCCCTTGAAATTGTGTGGTTACAAAGCTACCACACCTCCTTCCTTCCCATGTCATGCTTATGTCATCCTCATGATGTCATCCTCCCTTCCTTGTCCTCTTTCTATTGGTTGGATGACATCCTTCCCACTAATCCCTTTGATTAACTTCCTAATCGTTTGCCTAATGACCGCTGATCTGTTATACGGTTCGCTTAACTTTCGTTCTCGTTTATCGTTTGAAGGATCATACCCGGGATCTTATTACTTAGGTTCCCTTTAACCTTTCTCAATATATTATATTCCTTTTTATGATCCTCTATTATAATCCTTTAATTTAAATCCTTTTTATCCTGTTACCTTATACTCAATTCTCTCCGTATCTTGTGGATTTCCGGGAAAAACCAAAGTGTTCGGAATTGGATTCTGACGATCTTTACATACACTTATATACTTCATAGAGTACTAATAATATCCCAGAATATCCATAACAGAACCCCTACATAGTGTGGCGTGAAAAGTTTTCTCATTCAGCTAAAACACTATTCACAAGGGTTACAAAAAGTTGAAAAATTTTGGGGTTATTACACTTACAGTCAAAATAGGCTTAGTGGAGATCATCCTTACCTAAGGTGCAACATAGCAAAACAAAGGAAATCACATTAAATAAATTACAAGTCATCAAGTTTTCAAGGACAACAACTTTAACTTTCATGATAAATATAAACGAAATAACATCACATTTTAAGAAGCAAAATTATTAATTAATATCTTAACTTAACTAAAATTAAGGTTTACTAACAAAATATCAATCCGAATGATCAAGAACTTCCAAAATTCAAGAGAAATCTACATGCATGCATGACTTCGAGTCTTACAAACCAAAACAACATGCTTTCCAAATAAATTTTCATTTTAATTCAACATGCAAGCCTATCATGGATTATATCTAAAATGACCACCTAGCATGCAAAGAATTTTACCAAGATTTCACTAAGATTTTCATGCTATTATCACAAAAACACACAAAATGAAACAAAGCAACCAAAGCACCATCCATTCGGCTCCTATCAAGTCATGGCCGAATGGATTAGGGTGAAAACAACATTTGCATAAGTGCAACACACTCATGTCTAGCCATTCTCAGCCCTATGATACTATAACTCATGGTGAAAGCCTTGAATTCACAAGAATCAAGGATATTCCTTTGAGTTTAACAAAAACACAACCATGCAAAGTCAACACATAAGTTTTCTACTCTAAACTCTTGAGATATACATGAACAACATGTAGGGAGTAAGATTACTTATTTATGGGATGATTATTTGAGTGAAGAAATGAAGAAAGAAGGGAATGGGGGCCTCAGTTTTAGAAGGGCCGAGAGGGAGGGAGAGAAAGCTGAGAGGGAGGGAGGAGATGAAGAGGAGAGTGAAATGGTGGGTGAAAGTGGAGTGGTGATCACTCTTTGATTTGTTTTTATGTCTTGATTTGACTATAATGTGAGTGGGTTTGGGAAATGACAAGAGTAACCTTCTAGCTAGAGTTAGGCTATCTTGCATGCAAGGTCAAGGAGGTAATTTGGCTAATAAATCATGAGTTAGTGGGTGTAGAAATGTCTTCTTTGTCCTTGAAGAGAATAGAAGGGTGGTTTCCATGCAAGGGCTTCCTTGTAATTTGCTAATTATTACAACTTAAAATTTTTAAAGATTTATTTTTATAAAATAAAATACAAGTTAACAAATTATAAAATTTATACCATAAAATAACTTGGATTTTCAGAAGTTTTATAAAATCACTTTCGAAATTTGTGAACAAAATAACTTATAAAAGAAAATTTCTCCAAGGTTTAGAATATTCCTTATAAATAAAAAAATAAAGGAAATAAATAAACTTTTGCTTTGAAAAATCATATAATACATAAAGCAAATTTAAAATGCAGAAATTTTCATTCACACAAACGTACAATAATTGAATATATTTGCATTCGGCTTTAAAATTATACCAAATTCACAAATAATATTACACGAAAATGCCGGTCGTAACAAGTCTTTAAAAACTTTCTGGTGGATTTAAACAATTCCACCAGAGATGTATATTATATATCGAGAGAACTCTGTGTGCAAGGATGCTCATAGCTGCTTACAAATTGAACTACTGAGAATACAGGGAAATGCTAATAATTCTGCTTACAAAGATTTCTCTGTTTGTGTATCTCAGTTCTCTTGTTTCTATTTGCTACGTTCTTGGTTTATATATTACCAAGATTACAAAGTCAAAAAGACTGAATAAATATAAAAACTATCAGTCTTAAGCTTTGCTACTTTTCGTCCTCTATTACCCAGTTAATGGGCTTCCACAGTAGATTTGTATACACCTCGACGCCTGTGCCCTGTTGTCACTGTTTAGCTGCTGTTTGAATTCTTTATATGATCATCCGTTGGACTTTATGAACATCCGTTGGATATATGATCATCTGTCGACCGCTATATTAAACATCCGTTGATAGTCATTTGATCATCCGTCGATGGCTTTGTTAATCATCCGTCAGTAGCTATTTTGGCACTTGACTTCATTTCACTTATGCAGAATTACAAGACATCATTTATATACAATTAATCAACTTATTCTGCATATCTAGTTAAAGTCAACATGACTTATAGGATTCTACAGAATCTATACAAAGATGTATACAAAACTGTGCTACAGACTCATTATTACATAAGCTACTCACTCGATGGATAATAAGTCATCATCCGTCGGGACTATAATGAGTTATCCGTCGGGACTATAATTCTTATCTGTCGAGTGCTACATTATTTCACTAAGTAAAATCTACTTAGATGTTTTGTTTATGAAATCATCAAGTACACAACATATGCACAACAAACTATGCTTGATGAAGCAAAGTTACCAACCTACTTTTGGGCTGAAGCTGTGCAGACTGCTTATTTTACTCAGAATGCAACACTTATCAACAAGCATGGAAATACACCATATGAGATGGTGAAGAAAAAGAAGCCAAATCTGAAGTACTTTCATGTATTTGGATACAAGTATTTTGTTCTTAAGACTCATCCTGAACAGCTATCCAAATTTGATCTAAAAGCTGATGAAGGAATCTTTGTTGGATATCCACTTTCCACAATAGCCTTCAGAGTCTATAATTTAAGTACAAGGGTTGTCATGGAATCTATCAATGTCTTTTTTGATGATAAGAAGATTACAGCACTTGAAGGTTTTAATGATCATGATCAGCTGAGATTTGAGAATGAAGTTTTAAATTTTGATTTTGTAAATCCTGATAGTCTAAATCCTGACATTCTAAATACTGATACTGCAAACTCTTATAGGTTAAACACTGATGTTATTGAAACTGTGGTAACTTCCCCAAAGGAAAATGCACCTGTGCAGGGGGAGCATATTGAAGATATAACCACATCTCAAGAAGCATCAGAATCTAGAACAGGCTCTTCAAGTTCTGATTCATCAAGTTCTGATAATTCTGGAAACTCAAATTCTAAAGGATCAAACTCAGAGAGCATAGTTTCAGGAGGAGCATCAGAAAATGTTGATGGAGACAGCATGGATCATGGGGGAGCATCCGGTTCTAGAGATAACCTTCCATCTGCAAGGAAGTGGACTAAAGCACATACACCTGACTTGATTATTGGAGATCCTGAAGCAGGTATAAGAACTAGAATAGCAACATCAAATGAATGTCTGTATCACTCTTTTCTTTCTCAGACTGAACCAAAGAAAGTGGAAGAAGCTCTTCAAGATGCTGATTGGGTGCAAGCAATGCAGGAAGAGTTAAATGAATTTGAAAGAAATAAAGTATGAACCCTGATGCCAAGACCAAAGAACGGATCTGTTGTTGGTACAAAGTGGGTGTTCAGAAACAAAACTGATAGTGATGGCATAATTACAAGGAATTAAGCAAGGCTGGTTGCAAAAGGATATTCTCAACAGGAGGGAATTGATTATGATGAAACATTTGCACCAGTTGCTAAATTGGAAGCCATAAGGATATTTTTGGCTTATGCTGCTCACAAAAAGTTTACAGTCTTTCAAATGGATGTAAAAAGTGCTTTTCTTAATGGAGAATTGGAAGAAGAAGTGTATGTTGAACAACCTCCAGGTTTTGTAGATTCAAAATTTCCTCATCATGTCTACAGACATGGTAAAGTACTTTATGGCCTTAAGCAAGCTCCAAGAGCATGGTATGAGACATTAGCTCAGTTTCTTCTGGAAAGTGGATTTAACAGATGGACTATTGACAAAACATTGTTTTATCTCAACCATGGAAAAGACTTACTTTTGGTGCAGATATATGTTGATGATATCATTTTTGGTTCTACAAATGACAGACTTAGTAAAAGGTTTTCCAAGCTAATGCAGTCAAGATATCTAATGAGTATGATGAGAGAACTTAGCTATTTTCTGGGCCTTCAAGTCAAGCAGAATGAAGAAGGAACTTTTATTTGTCAATCTAAGTATACCAGAAATTTGTTGAAGAAATTTGGAATGCAAGACTGTTCAAGTTCATCCACTCTTATGGCCACTGCAACAAAATTGGATAAAGATACTAGTACATCAGTAGATATTACTGATTACAGAGGTATGATTGGATCACTACTCTATCTAACTGCAAGTAGACCTGATATCATGTATGCTACCTGTCTTTGTGCAAGATTTCAAGCAGATCCAAGAAAACCTCACTTAACAGCTGTAGAAAGAATTTTCAAGTACCTTAAGGGTACAGCTGATATAGGATTATGTTATCCTAGGGAATCAGACTTTAAGCTAATAGGTTACTCATATGCAGATTTTGCATGATGCAAAATTGACAAGAAAAGCACAAATGGAAGCTGCCAATTTCTTGGAGACAGATTGGTTTTTTGGTTTAGCAAGAAACAGAAGTCAATTTCTACATCAACTGAAGAAGTAGAATACATTGCTGCAGGAAGCTGTTGTGCACAGATTCTTTGGATGAAGAATCCATTACTGGATTAAGGGTTAACATATTCTAAAATCCCTATTTACTGTGATAATCAAAGTGCTATTGCTATGACAGGTAATCCAGTTCAACACTTATTGACAAAGCACATTAGCATAAGGTACTACTTCATAAGGGAACATGTGGATGAAGGTAGTGTGGAATTGCATTTTGTTCCGACATATCAATAACTAGCAGATATCTTCACAAAACCACTGTGTGAAGCTACTTTTACAAGATTCATAAATGAACTTGGAATGGTTTCAGGTTCTTCCTCTAAATCTGCTTAGCTTATATTCTGATACATCAGACTTTATGATTAGTATTTATAGATATTACTATCTTTGTGTATTCTGTGCTTAAAATTAAAATTTTCTAAGTGTTGATTGTTGTCTGATGTGAATTTCTAAACTCTGATAGTGATATGAATGTTTCTGTGACTATTCAATCCAATGAGGATAACTGTACTAGATGATGACCTAGTAGTCTTTAATATACTAATAATCCCATGTTTGAAGTAATTGTTTATGTGGAAATCTTTTAACATAAGCAAATTCTGATATTGAGCTTGGTTAAAGTTTACTTTGTGTATCTTATTACTAAGTCAAAAACTAGAATAATGCTTCTTATCTGTTAAGTTCTGATGTTAGTAATCTGTGGATCTACTAAGTGCTGATAAGCCTCACTTATTAAAAGAAAAAGAAAAGAAAAATAAATAAATATCAGGTACTCCTTTGAGATCTAGAGAAAAATATATCTGGAAGGGAAGACCCAAGTGCATTGCTGATATTAAGTAATATGCATTAGAAAAGCAAAATAAAATTTTTTTGGAGACTTTTCATATTCTCTGATTACTGGAGAAATACTCTGATAATAGTATAAATTCTGATAAGCAGACGTGACTCACTTACACTGAGAAGCCACTGTAAAAAAGAAATTTTAAAAGATGCATAAAATGAGCACAAAACAGTTGAGGTGGACTCATGCATGAACTCATTCTAAAGTAGGCTTCAGACTAATGACATATTTTAAGCAAAGTTCTTAGTTAAGCCTTATTTCTAAGATGTACTAAAGTGAATCAGACTTTACTCTTTGTCTGATATTTAACTTATTGCACACACTTACACTCCATATGAATGATGAAAATTACTGTGGCGATAAATGTTGTTTTAGATGAACAGTTTAAGTGTCAGTTGCATAAATTCTGAGGACAAGTTCTGATGATTAAATTCTGATGAAATCATATCAGTATTTGTGTGAAGAATTACAGAAATACACATTCACTTTTCAAGTAAAGGAGCCATATTCTGATGACTTTTAAATTCTGATAATAATCAAGTTCTGATGCTGACGTGGCAATATTTATTTACTTGATTTATTTTTGTCATTACTTGAACGGTCATATTTTCTCAGAATATTGGTTTATGTGAGATAAAGAAGTAATAATCATTTGTTTAGTGGGAACGGTTTTTTTTCAAAAAAAACTGAACGTGCAATGTTATCATTACTTATTTACTGTGCCCATTAACTTTTGCCTTAACTGGCATGCCTGACAAGTGTAAAGGTCTGTTCCACTTCTCAATAACGGCTGTCACGTGGGGTGTCTAAGTAAAAGAGATAAAAGATTTTCAAATCTTTTATTTTCATTTTTATTCTACTCACTCTCTCTCTTTTCTTATTCTCTCTCACATTTTCTGAAGGTTTTCTATACAGACATTTCATCAAACACCTTTCAGGCAAACTAATTTCTCACTTATTTCTGATGGCGCCCAAGGATTTAATTATTGATGGAGCCAAGTTTGTACCAAATAACTATGCTGCAATCTTGAATATGGCTGAAGCTCCATTAGATCTGCACTTTATATAAGATTTATTGGCCAATAGTGAGATTGGGTATGCTTCGACTTAACCCCAATCTATTTTAAGCAAACAAGTGCAGAAATTTTGGTGAAATGGGCTTTTTGATGATGGTGGTGCTACTAGTACTCCAAGCATTGTTTTCACATCAGGAGATGTCGAGCATGTGGTTACTCCTGGAGCAGTTCATAAAGCTCTCCACTTACCTGAAGGTTGCACATTCTCAACAGTGGAGGATCCTGTCTTACAGCAGCTTATGGCCAGTCTGGGCTACGAGAAAATTTTGGGAAAGCTGGGTCAACTGAAAAGATCAAATATCAGAAATGAATGGAGCTTTTTCTTTGATTGTATCACAAAGGCATTTGCCAATAAATGCTCCAACTTTGATGCTATTCCCATCATGAGTCAGCAAATCGGGTATGCCATTATTCATCAAACTCATTTTGATTTTGCAAGTGATGTGCTAGGTTTCATAGGGGATAGGATGACAGAGGATATGAATGTAGTATACTCTGTCAGCTTATATATACTTTTTGTTGTGCTGATGAGACCCCACTAGCCAGTGATTTAATTCCACCCTTTAAGCTTGCAAAAAGGTTTTTTAATAATTTATTAAATGCTGACAATAAGAAACCAGTGCTGAGGCCCTTACAGATTCCTCAGTTAGTAAAACAAATCTTGGTAAATGCTGATCCACAAACTTATATATCTGTCTATCCTGATGTTCAAACCACCAACTCATCACAACCAAAATAACAACCATCAGAACATACCACAACTACACAAACACCTCAAACTTCTCAACCTCAAACAACTCAACCCTCCATCAGGGCATATTACAAACCAACACAGTCATCTCAACCTCAACCTTCAGCACATCCAGTGAAGCCTTCATCTTCAAAACCCAAGAGGACTAAGATAGTACCTTAGTCTCAACAGAAGAGAAGGAGAATTGTTCTGAGAGATGAGTCAGATAATGAGAAACAGGTTCTAATATCAGAACCTGTTATTGAAGAAGCTGAGAAGATATCTTCTCAAAAAAATACTGAAACTGGGAGTTCTAGGCCCCTCAAAAGGCTTAGAAAGCTAAATTCTGATGATGAAGCTCCCAAAGTCTCTAATTCTGCAAAGAGACTTAAAAAACAAAGAGCCAGGAGGGCTGTAAGTGTATCATCACACTCTGAAGAAATTCTGGAAGCAGCATCTAAGGAAGGGGGTCAGGGATCTCTGATCCCAACAGAACCTATAGTCATTGAATTACTTCCCACAGCTGAATCAGACTTTACTCAAGCTCAAAAGTCTTATATTCAAGAGCAAGAGGATATTCCAGAACAAGTATCTACACCTCCTGTGTCTCCTATAATTGATCCAGTACATGCTGAAGACCCAGGTATAAGAGCTTAAATTGATATTCATAACTTGATTGTGCCTGAGGTTCTGTACTTGGAAGCTCCACTAACTCAACTCACTCCACCAACAAGACCACTTTGGGATGCTGATTTCAATGCAGATATTCCATCAACACCAGTTCTGAATCTAGATGATGAAGATCAGATTTTAGGTGGGAATCAAAATTTGGCTGTTGATCAGAACTTAGTTGCATATCAGAATTTAGAGGATGATGTTGAAGCCTCTATAGCCTCACATACTGTTATTTTATCAGAGGATGTTGATACTGTAGGCTCTATAAGTTCTGATGCTGACAATGCTGAAATTACTGGTGAAGATGCTACAAATGTAGATGCTGATGCAGCTATTCCTTCAGGACATGCACCTCAACAAACAGTTAACAAAGCTGATTTGATCAAAAAGTTTGTTAGAGAGGATGCACGAGTACCTTGGAGTGTAACTCCTAGAGGAAAGGAGTGGACTAAGGAATGGAACACAGTTAGTTTTGTTCCTACTGAAAATATTCTTGCTGAGCACCTTGCCAAAGCTGATGAAATGCTGATAAATAATGATTTCAAGGCACAGCTTAGAGTTACTGCATTGAGTACATGACACCTTCATGGTCAACACTCAATAACTCATGACAAGGTGAACAAAATTCAAGAATCTCTGATCCAGCAAGATATGAATATAAAATTGGAAAAGAACAGATTTTTCAAGCCAGCCTTTGACCGAATTGGGTATATTGAAAAGACTCAGGACAAGCAACAAGATCAAATTTCTGAAATTCTAAAGAATCAAGCTTCTCAGCAAACTCAACTCAATGAGATCCAATCCTCAGTGGAATTTCTTGTCTCTCTTCTTTTACCTGTTGATGCCAAAAAGGGGGAGAAAGTAATTAAGTCCAAATGCAAATCTAGTCAAGTACTGAAAGGTAAGGATGATGGAACTGATGACCAGGGAAACTCTGGAAAGGGTAGAGGTTATGGTCAAGGTAAAGGTTCTTCATCAAAGACAACTGAAATTTCTACACAAAGAACAAGTTCTGATGCTGGGAGAAGAATAAGTTCTGATACTGGTAAAAGGATAAGTTCTACTGGACATTTGGAGCTTGATGAAGAAATTTCAAAGAGATTATTTCTCAAAGAAAATCCAGGAATGGACTTTGAAAGTCTAAAGGAAGAAGAAGCTAGACTTAAAGAAGAAAAAGTCAACTCCAAGTCTAAAGCTTCTGTTGTTGAAAAGAAACTTCCAAAACCTAAGGGTATTGTGATTAAGGAGAGGACAAATTCTGAGGGAACCAAAGCCAAATCACAAGTGGAGGTAGATCCAAGATCCAAGGGAAAAGAAAAAATTGATGAACCTGTAAAGGTATATGTGCCAATCATGGATGAAGAAATAATTGATGAAGAAGATGCTAGTCTTACTCTGATGAAAAAGAAGATTTCTCAACCAACCTCTGACATGGCTCAAGTTGTTCAGAGTCAAGATGTAGTAAGTTCTGATATGACAGTGAAGCAAGCAACCTCTGACATAGCTCAAGTTGGCTTGATATCTGAAGATAAGGAAAAGGAAACCTCTGACATTGCTCATGTTAAACCTTCAAAGATTCTACTACCAGGATTCACCAAAGCTCAATAGACTCAACCTTTGAAGACTACATCAAGTGGTTTTGAAGAAGAGTTGTTACAGGAAAGGAAGCAAGAGACAAATCAGGATTGGGTAGTTCTAAAGAGAAGAGAATACACAACACTACCAATGATCCAACTTCCTTAAGTGAACCAGGTGTAGGAGCAACTCCTGAGAGATTGAATCAACTTGAATCTGTACAAATGGTTTATCACTCTATTTTGAAAGAAGATATCATGTTATACTTTATGACAAATAGGAGGGTATTCCAGATCAGGGAGAATGCTATTTAATTGAAGTATTTTGAAGAACTGGAACATGTTCTATTTCTACTTCAAGTGAAAAACAGATCAACAGATGGTGCTGCAGGGTGTTTAAAATCAAATATTCAAAGACAGAAGAAGCTTTATTCAGTAAAGTATGACAGCCCATACTATCCTAAGTACAGATCTCACAGTGGAGAAATTATTGAAATGAAGCCTAATACTGCTAAAATCATCACTACATTTTCTGGTATTAAGGGACTTGAATTCAATCTAGAGTCTGATAAAGCCTATATCATCAGACTAGATCAGGATATAAGGAAAGCTAAAATAAATGATCTCAGGGCTGCTATCTTTCAAACTGGTGAAGATACAGTTGAATTGAAAAATGCTAAAAGGAGGATGGTCAATGAACTTGAATATGATGAGAGATATCTGTTGAAGAACTATCTTAGAACAACTCCTGATATCAAAGAGATCAGAAATTGAAGCCAAGTCAAAGATCTATAACTGCTTAAATTCTGAAGTGTATACAGACTAAAACTGATATCAAACTTTGAGGATGGTAAAGCTATAAGGACTGTAAGTTGTAGTTATCTAGTCAAATTTTCATGCATTTGTACTTAATGTTTTTGACATCATCAAATATCTGTTAAACTTGTATATTATGCTAATTTACAAGTTGGGGGAGATTGTTAGATATATTTGTGATGTCATGTCTAATATGATTTGTGTTTAGTTTTCAGATCTTACTTAACAGGACGAATCAGGACTTAACTGGAAATCAGTACTTATACTGAAGTCAGGACTTAAGATATCAGAACTTAAGTTGTCAGAACTTAAGTTATCAGGAGATAATATCAGGACTTAAGGAGACGTTCAGATAAGGAACGCGGCTGATTGAAAGGAAAGAAGATCAAGACAAACATAAGAAAAGATATGCATGGAGAAGAATTCTATGAAGAATAAAATACTTGGAAGAAAAGATAACTAGTTGATATATATTAGGAAGCAGAATTATATTCGATATCAATTAGAAGATTATCTTGTAACTGTGTAGTATATAAACACAACATAGGGTTTACACTATATGTGTTATCTTAATCGAGATTATTATTCATTGTAACCCTAGTAGCTCTCGTGATAATTTGTTCATCACTGAGAGAGAACAGTTCTATGTAACAGAGTTTATTGTGTTGAATAAAATCTGTGTTTTGTTACTTGAGTTCTTATATTCAATTTGATTGTAGTAAATACTGTATTCAACCCCCTTCTACAGTGTGTGTGACCTAACAGTAAATGCTCGTCCGAACTTCCTTTAAAATCAATGGCACAAACACGTAACATGTCTTCGATCATCTGGATTGTCCTTTTGCTTTGGCCGTCCATCTGTGGATGGTAATCCGTACTCATATTCAATCTCGTTCCCAAACATTCTTGAAAACTTTTCCAAAACCTCGAATTAAATCTCGGATCTTGATCGGATACGATAGACAGAAGGGCTCCATGACGAACTATGATTTCTTTCAGGTACATATGGACTAATTGTCTAGTGAAAATCTTTCATTTATAGGCAGAAAATGAGCTGACTTGGTAAGTCTGTCCACTATAACCTAAATGGCATCATGATTAGCTTTCGTTCTTGGTAATCCGACTATGAAATCCATGGCAATATGCTCCCACTTCCACTCTGGAATCTCTAATGGCTGCAACAATCCACTTGGTCTCCGGTGCTCTGCTTTAACTCTCTGACATGTATATCATCTGCTAACCCATTCCGCAATTTCCCTCTTCATATCTGGCCACCAATAATTTTTCTTTAAATCTCTGTACATCTTGGCACTTCCTGGATGGATTGAATACCTTAAATTATGAGCTTCCTGTAGAATTTCATTTTTCAACTCCGTCACTGGTGGAATCCAAATTCTAGAAGAAAACCTAAGAATACCTTGATCGTCCTTTTGCGTGCATAATTCTTCACCTATCAAACGATTAATGTCCTGATCTATTACCTCTTCTTGACACTTCCTTATCTTTTCTAACAACTCTGGCTGGAAAGTCATACTATACACTTTCGCTTCATCAGGGTTACAAACTCTAATTTTCAATTCCAGTTTCTGAAATTCCTTGTATATCTCTTCGGGTACTGATAACACATTCAACTTTTCTTTCTGACTTAACGCGTCCGCCACAATGTTTGCTTTACCGGGATGATAGTTAATCATGCAATCATAATTCTTAATCAACTCTAACCATCTTCTTTGTCTCATATTAAGCTCCTTTTATGTGAATATGTACTTCAAGCTTTTGTGATCCGTATAAATCTCGCATTTCTCTCCATATAGATAATGTCTCTAAATCTTCAAAGCGAATACTATGGCTGCTAGTTCCAAATCATGGGTAGGATACTTTTGTTCGTGTGGTTTCAATTGCCTTGACGCATACGCAATAACCTTATCGTGTTGCATCAAAATAGATCCGAGTCCTTTATAAGAAGCATCGCTATAGATTACAAAATTCCCTTGATCATCTGGAAATGAAAAAACAGGTACCGTAATTAATCTTTGCTTCAATTCCTGAAAACTTTCTTCACATTTATCGTTCCATACAAACTTTTCATTCTTTCGTGTAAGCTTCGTCAATGGTGTTGCAATCCTTGATAAATTTTGAACAAGTCGGCGATAATATCCCGCTAATCCCAAGAAACTTCTCTATTGGTGTTCTTGGTCTTTCCCAATTTGTAATTGCTTCAATCTTCGCTGGGTCCACTTTGATCCCTTCATTACTGACTATGTGTCCTAAGAACTGAACTTCCTGTAACCAAAACTCACACTTTGAAAATTTAGCGTATAACTTTTTCTTCCTCAAAATCTCCAAAGCTGTCCTCAAATATTCTGCATGATCCTCTTCTGTCGTTGAATAAGTCAAAATATCATCTATAAACACAATAACAAACTTGTCCAAGTATTCCTTGAAAATTCTGTTCATCAGGTCCACGAATGCTGTCGGGGCATTGGTTAATCCAAATGACATCACTAAGAATTTATAATGTTCATACCTTGTTCTGAAAGCTGTCTTTGGTATATCCTCTGGCTTAATCTTTAGTTGATAATATCCCGATCTCAAATCGATCTTGGAGAAGTACTTGGCTCCTTTCAATTGGCCAAACAAACATCAATTCTGGGTAACAGATACTTGTTCTAGATTGTAAGCTTATTGAGCTCCCGATAGTCGATGCACAGTCTCATGCTTCCATCCTTCTTCTTAACATATAGTACTGGCGCACCCCACGGGGATACACTGGGTCTGATTACTCCTTTCTCTAACAATTCTTGCAATTGCTTTGCTAGTTCCTTCATCTCAACGGGCGCCATTCTATACGGAGCCTTGGATACTGGTTCCGTCCCAGGTGCTAAGTCGATCGCAAACTCAATTTCTCTGTCTGGAGGAAGTCCTGGTAACTCATCGGGAAACACGTCTGGAAATTCATTGACTACTGGAATATCTTCAAGTTTTTCTGGCTCCAGACTTCTATCAATCACATAAGCAACGAAATGCTCGCATCCTTGCCATAGTAACTTTTTAGCTTGAATCATTGTTAAGAACTTCTTTGCTTGCTTTTGACCCTTAAACGTTACTATCCGCTCGTCTGGCGTCTTTACCAATACCTTCTTATTTCGACAATCTATCTGGGCATCGTGCTTAGATAACCAATCCATTTCTAAGATAATGTCAAACTCTCCTACCTTAAATGGCATCAAATCTACACAAAACTTATTACCAGAAATCTTAATCTCATAATCCCGACAAACTTGATTAACAGATATGCGTTCTTGATTTGCTAATTCCCAGTCATTATTTCATTTAAATACTCAACCGAACAATTTAACTTACTAACAAAATCTTGAGAAATAAACGATCGAGTTGCTCCCGAATCTATTAACACTTTGGCACATAAAGAATTCACATTAAGCGTACCTGCCACGACATCAGTATCCAGGATAGCATCCTTTATAGACATATCAAAAACTCTAGCCCTTAGAGTCTCATTCACTGCTGGGGTAGATCCCATAATTTTCAATGCATTACTGACTGGGACTGGTGTCTTGCAATCCCTGACTATATGTCCTCGCTTCCCATGTTTAAAGCATGTAAATCCAATAGCTGGAACCTTAATCGCTGGATTCCGGGTAGGCTGATCCTTCTTTGCTGGCTCTCTCGTTGGCTGATTGCGGCACTCCCTTGAATAGTGCCCTTTCTGATTACACTTGAAACAAACCATGTTCAACTTATTACAAACTCCTCCGTGCTTCTTCCCACATACCTGATAATCTGGAAAAGTTAGCCTCAACTGATTCGGCTGATTCACATTGACTGGATGGTTGCCTTGACCTCTATCGCCTACATTCTGTTTGTTGACATTAAAATTTCTCCCCGGCTGAAATCTGCCCTTCTTAAAATTTGGAAACTTTCCTGGTTGTGACTGACCTTCATTCCCTTCAAACTTCCTCTTCTTACTTTCCTTTTCCTTCTGTGACATCTCGCTCTCTGTCTCTGCAATCATGGTCTTTTGTACAACTCCTGCATAGGTATCCAATTCAAATATGGCTACCTTCCCTCTGATCCATAGCTTCAGGCCTTGCTGGAATCTCTTAGCCTTCTTCCTGTCAGTATCTATATATGACGGTACATACCTTGATAACTCTTAAAACTCACTTTCATAATCAGCTATCGACATATTTCCTTGCTTTAACTCTAAAAACTTCAGCTCCATCTGATCCTGAACAAACTGGGGAAAATATTTTTCTAAAAACAATTCCTTAAACCTCACCCAAGTAATAACATCTATACCTTCCAATTGTTAGTGTATACTGAAAATATTTATTTGAAGTATGTACATTTATTTCTGGCCAGTTTATTTGAGAATCATTTGAATGTTTACATGTTGTCTAATATTATATATTGTGAACAATCTAGTATCAAATGGGATACAGAATATTAGATTGTTAAATACGGTTATATAATATAATAAGGTTCACAACACATGTGGTGTTGGACAATCCACTGGTATGGCTGTAGTATTATTTAGATTAGTTTATATTGACTAATAAATAATACTAGTATACTTTGTGTATATTGAACAAGATCAAATTTAGAATTGTTCCCTTAATACTGATTAAGAAGGAGAACTAAGATTCTATGTTATTATTAATGCTTAGGTTCTTAATCCGGAAATAGTAATTGACACGTGTATATTATTTACATGCTTTGATTTATATATGAAATAATTCTTTTGAATTATATCATTATATTTTAGGTGATGGAATTATATACATGGTGGATATTATTTATTGAAGGAATCCATGTCCTGATAATATTCGGTTAATGATGTCCCCTTGAAAGCTCAAAAAGATTTAATTATGTGAAACCCTGCAGGTGGAATTTATTCTGGCATAATTAAATAAAGGTTGAGTGGATGATCAAGGATAAAAGATATTAATTAAATAAATTATCAGTAATTTATTTAATTAATGGACATATGATATTTTAAACATGGGGAATTTAATAAGCAAATAATATTGGAACCGAATTAATTAAATTACGGTATTAGGAAAGGTAGTGCAAATATTAATTCTTTAGTGGATTGAATTAATATTTAATTACATTGGGCTAGGCTCAAGATGTAATTAGAATGCCCAACCTAATTATCCATGGTCCCTATTGTAGCCTATATATATTCTTATTCTCTTCTTGCTTGGAATTGTGTGAAAACATATTGTAGCCACCAAGGAGTAAGAAGAGAGGATAACTTGAGAAGACGGAGGCCACACTTCGCTCAAGGGAATTTGGGAATACAATAGAAGAGCGTGGAATCAACCATTAACAAGGTAATCCTCTTTTCGTAATCTTTATCGTAAAACGTAGTAACACCCTAAGTCCGTGGTTCCCAACAATTGATATCAAGAGCCTGGTAATGGGTTCTACGTTTTATGATATAATGTCCATGTCGTAATTATATATGCATGTATATAGTGTTTTGCTTGTATTGGTTTTGATGCAGGTTGTTAATCCACTATTATGGCCATGTATATTTTAATTATGTATTTGGATCCCATGTGGTTTAATCGTGGTTAATTTTTGTTTTGGTTTCTACGTGGTTTAATCGTGGTTGTAATTTACACGAGGGTTGATCGTGTTAGAATAGATTTTACAAAATTAGTTTTGTATTAGATCTATTTTTTTGTAATTGTTCCGGGTATTTTGTAATAGTTATGTGCGATCGGAAATCAATTCCGATAGTTTTTTGTTCCGCTGTGCGATTACATGGGGTTGCTGGGGCTGCGGCGGCAGCTGGGACTGCTGGGGCTGCTGGGGCTGCTGCGGCAGCGGGGACTGCTGGGGCTGCTGGGGCTGCGGCGGCAGCCGGGACTGCTGGGGCTGCTGGTGCTGCTGGGGCTGCTGGGGGCGTCGGGGTGCACTTGGGGCAGATTTTTTTTTGAGAGCTGGATTTTTTTTCAATGTCCATAATAGTGGAAAATTTATTTTAATTTTTTCCATTAAATTTTAATTATTACTTTAATTTATTGATTATGTGTGTCGTTAATTATGTGTGTAATTCTTTTAAAATTGCATGTTTAACTTAATTAGGATGACATGGACATAAATTTTATTTATTGCTTTAATTAAATGTTATATGTTGCTAAAATTATGTGTGTATTTTGAATGCATGATTAGACATAATTATAAGAACATAGGGCCCCATTTTATTTTAAAATTCCTAAATTTTAATAAAAAAATTCTAAGTGGGAGAGGGAAATAATATGAAATTAAATCCCATGGTCTCCATTATTGGTTGTAGGTAATTTAACATAAAGACGAATATAAATTATATATACGTCACCCATCGTGGCATGTAATTTATGGTGTTTAGAATGTTATAGAAATTACTAGAACAAACTTCTTAAATTAATAAATTTTGAAAGGAATAAATACGGATTTTCTTTATTTCTGATTTGGGGCGATTTTGTCAAAAACGGGTTCATCGAACTTGTAAGGCTGTGGGTTTTAAGCGAGACCGATGTGACTCCTCCACTACCTGGAAATCAAACCATTGATGAATATTGAATTGAAGTATTCTATTCAAGGCAAAATTACGAATATTGGAAGGTATACACGCCACCCATCGTGGCGTACCAAGTTCCATAGATTTCGAATAATTTAAGATTTGATGATGGTATACACTTAGCTATGAAAAATAATATAGTCCACCCCAACGTGGCATATTGTTTAGTAATAGGACCGAAGTAACATTTAAACAAAATTAGGTGGTATACATGTCATACATCGTGGCGTACCAGAAGCTTATGGTGTTTATATGTTAGTGCATTAAATTTTAATAATTATTAGAGGAATCAATTGATCTTAATAATTAATGCACCCTTATTTATGTGATGTTTTTATGCATGATTCTCAGGATAAAATGGGTTTTAATCCACTATTCACCATACTTAAGGATAACAAACTTACCAGACCTAACTATATTGAATGGAAACGAAATTTGGACATTGTGTTGACTGCTGAGGAGTACAAGTTTTGCACTTATGAACCCAAGCCTGAACAGCCTGCTGCTGATGCTCCTGAAGATGATAAAGAATATTATAAATGATGGATTAAGGCTGATGAGATGTCGCGATGTTACATTCTGGCAGCAATGTCGGGTGTTTTGCAGCATCAGCATCAGTCTATGGCCACTGCTTCAGATATGCTCTTTAATCTCAAGGAACTTTTTGGAGATCAGAATAGGGCTGCTAGGCAAGTAGCCATGAAGGCTTTAATGAACACTCAGATGGCTGAAGGCACATATGTAAGGGATCATGTTCTCAAGATGATGTCGCATCTGAATGAGATAGAGATCCTTGGTGCTGAACTTGACGGGGAAACCCAGATTGACATTATCCTTATGAGCTTGTCCAAGAGTTTTGAGCAGTTCCGCTTGAATTACAACATGAACAAGAGGCAGTATAGTCTCGCGGTACTGCTGACAAAACTTCAGGCAACTGAAGGATTATTTTGGCAGAGTGTTCAAGTGAATGTGGCTGAGAAAGGTTCTTCCTCTAAGCTGAAAGGTATTAAGAAGAAGAAAAAGGCTCAGACACAGAAAGCTGTGAAGGCAGTGGGAGTTCAGGGTGGTGTGAAAAAGCCTAAGGGAAAGTGCTTCAGATGCAAACAGCCAGGTCACTGGAAACAGGATTGTCCTCTTCCTAAGAAGACAAACAATACTGGTATATCTCTTTCTCTAGTTACAGAAACATTTATAGCGGCTATATCTACGAGCACTTGGTGTGTAGATACAGGAGCCACTGATCATATTTGTAATTCTATGCAGGGGTTCCAACTATCCAGAATGCTTAGAGATGGTGAGATATACGTGTTCATGGGAGATGCTACAAAAGTAGCAGTAGTTGCAGTAGGAGTTATTCATTTATCTTTTGGTTCTGATAGGATTTTGGTTTTGAACAATTGTCTTTATGTACCTTCTTTTAGAAGGAATTTAATTTCGGTTTCTAAACTTGCTTTGGATGGTTATAATGTTTGTTTAGATCATAATATTTCTATTATGATGAATAAATAAATTATATGTTCTGGTACATTGCAAGACAATTTGTATATAATTAATCCTAGTCAACCTGCACTGCAACTGCAATTTAGGGAATTGAACAACACATCTTCTAACTCTACTAAAAGAAAGGAACCTTCTAGTTTGAACCAAACATATCTTTGGCACTTGAGATTAGGTCATATTAACTTGAGGAGGATTCAAAGACTGGTAGTAGACGGGCCTTTAAGCTCATTGGCAGTGGAGCCATTTCCAGTTTGTGAATCCTGCTTGGAAGGTAAAATGACTAATAGGCCTTTCAAGGCAAAAGGGAATAGAGCCAAACAACTGTTAGAATTGGTTCACTCTGATTTATGTGGACCCATGAATATCCAAGCAAGAGGTGGTTATGAATATTTCTTCACTTTTATTGATGATTATTCTAGATATGGGTACGTTTATTTGTTGCACCGTAAGTCTGAGTGCTTTGATAAGTTTAAAGAGTACAAAGCTAAAACGGAGAAGCGACTTAATAAAAGTATCAAGTCACTACGATCAGATCGTGGTGGCGAATATTTGCTTGGAGAATTTAGGGAATATTTATCAGAAAATGGGATAGAATCCCAGTTAACTGTACCAGGCACACCCCAGCAGAATGGTGTAGCAGAGAGAAGGAACCAGACTCTTTTAGAGAGTGTTAGATCGATGATGAGTTATTCGGATTTACCCAAGTCGTTTTGGGGACATGCCTTAGGGACAGCAGCTTATATTCTGAACTTAGTACCTTCTAAGTCGGTTCCTAAAACCTCCTTAGAATTATGGACCGGGGATAAACTGAGTCTAAGACATATTCGAATATGGGGTTGTCCAACACATGTGCTGAACAAGAACGCGACTAAGTTAGAATCTCGTATAGAAGTAAGGTTGTTTGTAGGCAACCCCATGGGAACGAAAGGATATTTATTTTATAGTCCGAAGAATCGGGATGTCATTGTTAGCACCAATGCAAGATTCTTAGAGGAGGAATATATAATGAATCACAAACCCATGAGTAGTGTCGTTTTAGAGGAACTAGTGGGAGGGACAAATAATACCCATGAAGCTGTAGTACAAGTAGAACAACCACAACATAATGTACAACCTGTCACTAATACCGCACCAGTGCCTTGTCGTAGTGGGAGGGTTGTTCAACAGCCTGATAGATTCATGTTTTTGGGTGAGTCTTCAGACTTGGTCTCTGGTGAACATGATGATGATCCCCGTACATACGAAGAGGCAGCACAAGACAAAGATGCAGATCTTTGGCAAAAGGTGATGGAATCTGAGATAGAATCAATGTATTCTAATCAGGTCTGGGAGCTCGTGGAACCACCCAAAGGTATAAAACCTATTGGATGTAAGTGGATCTACAAGAAAAAGAGGGGATTAGATAAAAAGGTGAAAGCCTGGAAAGCAAGACTTGTTGCGAAAGGGTATACTCAGAAAGAAGGTATCGATTATGAGGAAACCTTTTCACCGGTAGTCATGCTTAAGTCAATCCGTATTCTTTTATCTATAGCAGCTCATCTCGATTATGAGATTTGGCAAATGGATGTCAAGACAGCTTTTCTTAATGGAAGTCTTGAAGAAACCATCTATATGCAGCAACCAAAAGGATTCATTAAGGAAGGCCAAGAGCATATGGTATGTAAGCTTAAGAGGTCTATTTATGGACTTAAACAAGCTTCTAGAGACTGGAATATTCGTTTTGATCAGGCAGTCCAGTCATATGGATTTGATCAAAGTCCAAGCGAATCGTGCGTGTATAAGAGAAGTGAAGGTAATGCAGTGGTTTTTCTAGTACTATCTGTAGATGATATTTTACTCATTGGAAACAATGTTGAGATGTTGTCATCAGTAAAGGCATGGTTGTTCAAACAATTTGACATGAAGGACTTAGGCGAAGCGGCATACATCCTTGGGATCAAAGTTATAAGGGATCGCAAGAAAAGGATGTTGGCTTTATCTCAAGAGCCCTACATTGATGAAGTATTAGCTCGTTTTAACATGCAGAACTCCAAGAAAAGTTTTCTACCTTTTAAGCATGGAGTTGCTCTATCTAAGAAGCAGTGTCCTTCGACACCTAAGGATATAGAGAGCATGAAAGCAGTTCCTTATGCTTCAGCATGTGGAAGCTTAATGTATGCTATGTTATGTACGAGGCCGAACATCTGCTTTGCTGTAGGCATGGTTAGTAGATATCAGTCGAACCCAGGTCAGGAACATTGGAGTGCAGTAAAAACTATACTCAAGTACCTGAGAAGGACTAAGGAGTATATGTTAATTTACAAGGCCTCAGATCTATTTCCTTTGGGATATACTGATTCAGATTTCCAATCAGATAGGGATAAGAGGAAATCAACCTCGGGATATGTTTTTACTTTGGGAGGTGGAGCCGTTATATGGAGGAGTGTAAAGCAGAAATATATTGCAGACTCCACCATGGAGGCCGAGTACGTGGCGGCCTCTGAGGCTGCCAAGGAGGCTGTATGGTTCAGGAACTTCCTTTTGGGCTTAGATGTGGTACCTAATTTGCCTAGGAGCTTGATGGTGTATTGTGATAACACTGGTGCTGTGGCAAATTCAAAGAAACCACGAGACCACAAAGCAGCTAAACATATTGAACGTAAGTATCATCTCATACGAGGAATCGTAAAGCGAGGGGATATAGTTGTGGCTCACATATCATCAGAAGATAACCGAGCAGATCCTTTTACAAAGAGCTTGACAACCAAGGTTTTTGACAAGCATGTGGAAGTGATAGGAGTCAGATGGATGGACACATAGATTTTTATGTAATAGTGGATTAAATAAACACTGATGTACACATAGAATATTTTGAGTATAAATGGGAGATTGTTAGTCTATACTGAAAATATTTATTTGAAGTATGTACATTTATTTCTGGCCAGTTTATTTGAGAATCATTTGAATGTTTACATGTTGTCTAATATTATATATTGTGAACAATCTAGTATCAAATGGGATACAGAATATTAGATTGTTAAATACGGTTATATAATATAATAAGGTTCACAGCACAGGTGGTGTTGGACAATCCACTGGTATGGCTGTAGTATTATTTAGATTAGTTTATATTGACTAATAAATAATACTAGTATACTTTGTGTATATTGAACAAGATCAAATTTAGAATTGTTCCCTTAATACTGATTAAGAAGGAGAACTAAGATTCTATGTTATTATTAATGCTTAGGTTCTTAATCCGGAAATAGTAATTGACACATGTATATTATTTACATGCTTTGATTTATATATGAAATAATTCTTTTGAATTATATCATTATATTTTGGGTGATGGAATTATATACATGGTGGATATTATTTATTGAAGGAATCCATGTCCTGATAATATTCGGTTAATGATGTCCCCTTGAAAGCTCAAAAAGATTTAATTATGTGAAACCCTGCAGGTGGAATTTATTCTGGCATAATTAAATAAAGGTTGAGTGGATGATCAAGGATAAAAGATATTAATTAAATAAATTATCAGCAATTTATTTAATTAATGGACATATGATATTTTAAACATGGGGAATTTAATAAGCAAATAATATTGGAACCGAATTAATTAAATTACGGTATTAGGAAAGGTAGTGCAAATATTAATTCTTTAGTGGATTGAATTAATATTTAATTACATTGGGCTAGGCTCAAGATGTAATTAGAAGGCCCAACCTAATTATCCATGGTCCCTATTGTAGCCTATATATATTCTTATTCTCTTCTTGCTTGGAATTGTGTGAAAACATCTTGTAGCCACCAAGGAGTAAGAAGAGAGGATAACTTGAGAAGACGGAGGCCACACTTCGCTCAAGGGAATTTGGGAATACAATAGAAGAGCATGGAATCAACCATTAACAAGGTAATCCTCTTTTCGTAATCTTTATCGTAAAACGTAGTAACACCCTAAGTCCGTGGTTTCCAACACCAATGTCTTCACAGTCTCCCACCAATAGGTGGCCTCATTCTTCAAATAATAACTTGAAAACTCCACCTTCTGTTATTCCTTCACTTTAACTAAAGAAAACGACTTCTCTATTTCCTTTAACCAAACGTTTGCTTCAATCAGATCTAGGGAACCCTTGAATTCTGGTGGGTTTACTGCCTGAAAAGTTTTAAAAGTTACCTGGGGATTGGTTTGTCTTTGTTGTTGTTGTGTCAGGTGAACTGTTTGTTAGGCCAAGATTTGAAGAATCTAGGCTATTGCTGGGTCTATGGGTCCTAGGTTTGCAATCTGGTTAGTATCATCTTGGTTATTGTTATTGTTGGTTTCTTCATTCTGGGTGTTGGTGCGGGTATTTCTTCTGGGAGGCATTTTCTGTAAAGAATCAAACAACTTATTTAGCTTTTAAATCAAATCCTTTACATAAAAGAAATTTTTTGTAAAATAGAAATATCGCTTTTTTGAAAACAGTTGTAACAGTTGAACTAAGTAAATTGCATGCTTCTTTACAGAATATAAATAGTTAAGGGAATAGGGTACATGGTATCATAGGGGTATAACTAGTACAATAAATAAAGTAAAGTAAAACAGGTGCAGTAATGTAAATGACAATGCTGGAAAGGAAAAGGTACTGATATATATAGATCAAAAGTTTTAGGTAGTACAAGCGTAAAGACGCTTCAGAAGAAAAAGCAAAAGAGTACAACAAACCTACTCACTAGTCAGCAGATCTAGTCTATAAATACAACCCAAAAGTCTACTGATACATACTACATACTATTGTACATACTAAATAACCACAACAGCACTGATCAACATCTCCATCTCTATACCTCTAGCTCAGGGCAAGTCTGGTCCTCCAATCTCCTCAAGCTCCTCCGAAACCCACTTAGCCCACTCCACAAGAAAATCATGGGTGATATCCTTATGAGTAGCCTCAGCAATCCTCACAGAAGCTGCTCTCCGAAATACCTGGAGTCTCTCTCTGAGTCACCTCTCACCACTCCCAACCTCTCTGGTACGCAAAATATGTAATAGCTCATGAATCTGACCCCGTAGGAATCGCTGCTCCATAAGACAAGCCTCGAACTGAGGATATGGGATATGATAAGAAGAGAACTGGAAAGGTACACCTGTAACCGAGTGACCAGTAAAGCCTGAATCAGCAGGTGTGGATCCTCTGATAGGTGGCCTCATGCCTGGGGGTGGAATAGCCTGCAGTGGTACGGGCTGCAACACAGGTGAAGGTAAAATAGCCAATAATGGTGGAACGACGGGACGTAGATCCGAAGATGGTCCTCCAACTGAGGGCTCTGAGTGATCAGCTGGTACGGAGATGAAAAAGTCGGCCATCGCTGCTATCTGAAATCATTTCGTAATATAAGAATCTCTAACCATGACTCAAATTATACTAATACCTGTTATACCGTCGCACTCATCCTCTTGACATTCTATCTTTCTATTTCCTTACTTCTAATCTTAACCCTCTACCCATTCCCGTCAATCTAGGCTTGTGTCAGTGACTTATAACCTGTAGCTCTGATACCAAACCTGTGGCGCCCTCCAAACCCGGGTCAGAAGTTTGGGGTCCACACACACGCATCTTATTTATAACCTTCTTATAACAATAATAAAGATAATAATAATATGCAGTGACCCTACTTACCAACTACCACGGACCGCAACATGTTAAAGTATACACACAAGCCACACACACACTTTATAGTACAACGTCCAAATCCCAACTATTCAAACTTAGAACTGAACATTAAATATTATTACAAACTTTTACAAACTTAAACTATCTCAAAAGCTACCAGCTAGTTTAACTCGATCAACCTGGACCCCTAGCTCTTGCACTGGATTGGGGATCCTCGCTACCAACTGGTTCCTTCTTAACTGGAAAAGAACATAAACAACATCGAACAAATGAGCTAACTAGCTCAGCAAGTCACAATGACAAGACTGAGAATAATGATCATCAAGTGAAAAGGGTTATGATATTAAGTTAACAATGAATAATGATTTAGAATTGGATATTATATTTTTATTTTTAAAACCAAGGTTAGGTTGCTGATCAGTCACGCACTAACCCCAAGCAAGGCATACAACTCTGCTCTAATTACTGGATCCAAGGCATACATTGGCCTAACTTGACCACCAATCTGGTCTAACCACGAATCTGATCCACAATTTTATAAAACAATCCAATTCTAACATAATAACAGAATAAACAATGTAAAGAAATAAACAAAATCATAAGCAACATTGGATATTCAATAATGAAATGGTTGCAATCTTCACAAAGGATCAATATGTCAATTTCAAAGAATGGCTGTTAGGTAATGAAAGAATTGGATAACAAAGGAATCAACGTTTCAAGGTTACAAGGATTTGGTCTTTCAAAGGATAAGGTACAATGGTTTGAATATGTAAGCAATTTGATTCAGTGTTTGGCATTTAGTTTGTATGTATTTGTGGAGTAGTATCGTATATTTGTGGTTCGTATTCCGGTATACAACCATCAATGGTTCAGAAAGAATAAGGTTTACGGCTCAAAGATTAACAACTGAAATCAAGGTTTAGGGTTCAGTGCTTCAAAGCACTTGCAATATGAAACAAGACTATTAATCAACTACGATATATCTCGAGAAAGTTCAGAACACTTGCCTAATATTAGCTTGCTATACTTCTCTAACTTCCAATCACAATCTCCTACTCCTCGACTATCTGTTTCCCTTTCCTACACCTTGCCTCTTCTGCTCACATATCATAAACATCTATCAATACTCAATTCATACGATTCTATTTGGTATATACTTCTATCTACCCTTCGTTTTACCCAAATCCGATTAACGGGTTGAAAGTTACACTACAAACAAGTAAACACCGAACATATAGACCGACAACTAAACAACAAGTCACATTTAACACGTGACACGTCAAACAATCAATGATATATCATTTATAAAGGAGTCTTGGGTCATAAACAGGCTTTCGGGTATTTAATATGATTTTTAAAACATTTTTCGGAATTAAAACGGGTCGTTGAATTAATTTCGAAGCAATAAACAGGGTTCGGTTGGCCAAATCGGGCTTGAAATCAATTTTATAATAATTATCGAGGCTTGAAAACAATTTAAAATAATATTTTGAAGCTCGAAACTATTTTTCGGAATTTTTAAATTATTTTTATATAATTAAATCTTATTAAATAATTAATTAAAATCAATTAAATCAATTAATCAATTAATTTTCGAATTAATTGACCAATTAATCAATTAATTATTAACTAAAATTAATTAACTAATTAATTCAGATCTATTTTTGAATTAAAAAGGATTTTTGAAATTAAAATAATAATTTTTGGAATTTTCAGAAATTAAAAACGAATTTTTATAATTAAAATAAATAGAAAATATGATTTTTAAACATTTTTAAAACATGAATCCTATTTCTGCAATATCCGGAAACTTCAGGGACTAAACTTCACCATTTTCAGAAGTACAGGGACTAAACTGCAATTTTGCAGTTCGGTCGCCGGAAAATTAAGGGGATGGCCGGAGAACACGTTCCCGGCATCCTCACACCACCATCTCCTCCAGATTACATCTTCTAAATACCAGGAATTTAACCATGCAACAAAAACACATCAATAACCCCTGGGTTGGCCGGAAATTGGCCGAGAAGTTCGCCGGTTTCCGGCGACCCGACGTAAACTTCAAAACACAACTCCCTTCGATTCAGGGATCCTCTGTTAACGAGCTATATACCAATCGACTTCAAATTTCATAAGGAACACAACCCAATATATTTCAACAGCTAATAACCCCTAGAACAAAAAGCCCTAAATTTTAATTAAGAACATTCATACGGGTTTTAACCCTAACTTTAAAAATCGAAGATTAAAGTCAATTTTGAACATGTTATTGAACTCCAAATCAGTCATATGACATATGAAAATCATCAGGAGAACAAGCTCTACAACATGCAAGCATCAAATCATTCAAACAATCATCCGTACAAAATTCATATTTTTAATCAAAATAATTCGAAAATAAATAAAAATATAGAAAATAAACCTTTGATTCTGCAGTTCTGAAACTTGGATAATCTGATAGAACACTTCAAACCCTTCGTTTTAGTTACTCAATCTTTCCAAACGGATTTCAATAACACCTCCGAATTGCTGTTTGATTCTTGAAAGTTTATATAAACATATAGATTTTCTCTGTAAAATTATATAATTACCGTTTGCAAATGATTTTCGGTACGAAATAAAATATGGTAAAGGCTATTTATAATTACGGAAAATTAGTATCCCGTTGGATCATTCCGGATACAAAATGGTACGTTTATTTATAAAAACAGATCCAAAGGTACCGGTTTTCAGGATAATTATCCAAATCAGTACAATTTTTACCGCGGTCTTGGTCTCAGCCCCTGGTTACACGTATTACGAGGTGATAATTTTAATAGTTTAATAAAGAGATACCGTTTATCAAATATACGAATTTTATTGATTTACTGAAATGAATAATGTATCGAAAATATTGCGCCGGGACCCGCACAGGACAAACCGTACGCCGGATCAAAAAAGTCGAAACATGGAAAATGCTCGGAATATTGCAATTAGGTTAGGAAGGAGTTCTCGGAAGAGTTTTGGGTTATAAAAACGTAAAAACGGGTGACGTCAGTTGGTTCCCGATTATATAAAATAGTTTATAAATATTCAGAATTTTTTTTATAAAATTCATAAATTTCCTATAAAGTCATAAATCAACATAAAAATAAATAGGAGGATGACAATTATCTATATTTTATTTTGGACATATAAAAATTAAAATACTCAATTGATATTATTTTAAAACATCCAAACACATATACCACTTAACAAATAATTCACAAAATAAATATCGGACATGCATAATATTTATTTATTAGCAAAAATAATTATATGATATATCTCAGATATTACAGTAGGAGGCCTTCAATCATTAGGCATACCCTTGGAGGCCTTCGAGCTTTTCACGGACATCCCCCTCCTTGACCGTCTCAAGGAGGGAATTCTTCAAAGAGTACCTGCAACAAATATATTAGTGAAAATAATCTCCATTGCTCCTTTCCATGCATGCTTTATCCTGAGGTCACCCTTAAGAATGCATTTACCACGCATAGGACGCGTCTTAAGCTATTGGGTGCGTCTTGACCTTCATAAAACATGTATTTCTTCTTCCAACAACTACCTTCCCTGACATCCAGCATATCAGGACACGTCCTACCTCCCTGAGCGCGTCATCCAACCTTCATTGCCAAATAAACATAAATGTCAGATGTTCCCACCATGCTGGACGCGTCCAATAATCCAGGTCGCGTTCTACTCTAGGCATGTGCTCTCAAGCTTTCTTATCACAAAACCATCATTTGTAAAACACCTCTTCAAAGGTGGGCGCGTCCTGCTTGCCTTGGCGTGTCCTCACCTTTTACAATGTAACACCGAGTTTGACTGTAATTAGCCCGTGTTTGACCTGCATTAATCCAATGCCAAATTTTGAGTATAACATGTATATCTCGTCAACTATATAGCTGTAATTATACAAGACAAATTCTTAATTAGTATGTGAACTTATTTTGTATATGAAGTGTAAAAATGTTGGTTTTAAGTTACCGTAGAAGCTCTTCACTTAAGGGAATGCCATGCTCAATCTTAACATCAAATTTCTTTACTGTCACCTTATTGGGAACAATATAAATATATAGATAAATCAGAAAATTATGGAAATTCTGTAGCACATCCATAATGTCCATTTGTTTAAGTGAATAAAAGTTAAATAAATGGTAAAAAATTAATATTTTCGTAGTTGTGACCTTCTTAGGAACATTAATAGCCTCTATATATGAGATCTTATCAAATAAACCTGTGGCTAGGGATTGCAGACGGTCCACAGTAGTATTGTCTATTCGTTTTGAGATGAATGCTAGATCCTGAGCACAATGTTCTAAAACCCATGATCAAAGGAACTTCAACAGATCATTTGCACAATTCATGCCATCCTAGGAAGTTTTAAACTTTTAACTGAAACTATCAATTTCTCTTTCAATCGATCAATATGATTATGTGATTATGAAAAGAATATAAAAGATAAAGTACCTCTAACTATGAGAATGCCATTTCAAGCTCCACTATATTGGTCTCTGGTAAGAACTTTTTGGACTCTGATCTTTTTGCGTGGAGCCTAGGTCCAAAGGAGTATACATCTCCAAGGGCACATGCGTAGCTCTCCCGATGAAGACGTCCAGATACTGTTAAATACGTTTAGCAAGAAAAGTAATCTTCTGAAAATTTAAGCTTATTAGTCTTAACATAAGTATGATCAGCCTTTGATTTTACTCTGGCTTCTAATTGTAGTGCCAGCCCATTTATTTTATGGAGATCCTGAAGTGCAGCAGCCAAAACTTCCTTATTCCTATCTGTCCTTTTTAGTTCTTCAATTTGTTTATTTTTATCAGCAATAGATACCTTAACAGATTGAAGCCTTTCACCATCTCTGTCCTCGATACTAATGGGCTTCTCCAACTTACTCTTTTGTTCCAAAAGGGTTGTCACGTGAAATCTTTGATTTGATCCTTCAGAATCTGTGGTAGTAACTATCGGCACTTGCAAATTGGGGAACCCTTTGTTATTGAAGAATATGTGGGTAGAATGATTCATCGCATTACAGATTCTCATCACATTTGCGACCTTTATAAGAGTATTCAACAATTTAATGAAATGTCAAGATAATCTCCAATTTTTGGAGCAAGGCCAACGTTACATGTAATGAAGTTATTCCAAAAAAATTTAGAACTCAAGCAGTTAAAAAATGTCATATTTTATGCTTACTCAAGCTTATTTAAAATCGTTGAAATCCAACATAAATTTTAACCAATTTAAATGTTATCATATCTTTTTTATTGTAAAGATACTTATTCAAATTTTATAAAATATGATCTAATAGCTAAATTGATTCATGACAAATATATATGATATTATGAAATATAATTTTTGTTTTACCAAGTTGTAATTAAAAAATTGTTTTTATACTATATCCAGCATGGAAACAGAAGTACAGTTTTCTTCTGTTGCACATCAAACCCACATTATTTATGTTTATCGTTCATGCATGCAACCAGTATGTGTTGGCCTTGCTGTAAGAATGATATTTGTTCCGATTCTTTAAACACTTAACTGAGTCATAAAATGTTTTCTTTGTTCAAAGAAGGCATATCCAACTAAAAAAGGGAAACTGCATATATCATTAAATTAAAGGATGCAAGTCTACATTGGCACAAGAGATGAGCTCTAACAAAAAAAACCACATAGTACCCATTGACACGTACATTAAACATAAGAATAGCGCCTCAAATAGTCTCTCCAATCTATTCAACATTGCTTGCAAAGGCATTTACCATGCGCGCAAAATTGCACATAAGACAGCCATGGGAAATTAGCCCCTGAATAGGCGATCCCCCACAATAGGGTGTATGATACATGAAGCCCGCACATTCAATTCAACATTAACTTACACATTCAGCTCCGTCACAGAATCTATGGCAAGGACATTAGCCTTGATGTCTTGCAGATGTTCTAGCACTGGACCCAGGTTACGCCCATGATGCGCGTAGTTTTGATGCGCCCAAGGGTATGCAGGATAATGGAAGTGGAATTCGAGGGTTCTGTACAACATAGAAAATAAGACTGTTACAATCATTGAGATGATAAGCCCACGGAAGATAAGGGCATCCAACTCTAGGAGGTTCCCATCAAGGCTGCCAGCTCCAGAAATAATATCCTTACACCGTCCATACAAGATGGCATCAGTTCTTGAGTCCTTCACCAATTTCAATAAGCGATCGAAACACTCTATGTCTGCTGTAGTACCCTCTAAACGAAATGAGAAAAGCTCATGAACAGGGAACTCCTCCAGCAAATGCATAACTTCAGCCACCCTCTTCGTTTGAGACCAGACTTTGAACAGATTAAAAAAGTCTTGAAAACCACCAGCCAATGCACCCTTCATTATAACGATAACCATATCCATTGGCATGCTTGCCAAGTCATTGTTTTCTATCTTCATCTCTTCTTCTTTATGATGTATATCCACCCAGTAACTGTAAAAAATGCAAAATTTTACTACACTAGGCTACCTATATATATCTGTCCCTCCTACCTGTTCACTGATCATAATTATTTAGAGACCTGTCATTTATATATTTCCACAATTAAAAATAAAAAAATATATATTTTGTCATTCATATAAAAATCTACATTCTCACCACAAAATTAAAGTAAAAAACAATCTTACAACTCCATGAAAGTGTTAAACGGAATTTGGAAAATGACTGATTAAAAAATCAGCATTAATAAATTATTCATTAAAAAAACATACTTGATCTATCTAAAATTTGATTGCCAAATTTGTAAACTTGTCCAAAAAATTTTGCATTCACCTGTCAACAAATGTTAAAGTGACACATAATCCCGGAGATAGAAACAATATTTAAAAATCATAATACTCTCTCCATCCCATTTTAATTGTCACATTTCTTTTTATATAGAAGTTAAATTGATATTTTTTGACCAAAGATTAAACATTACTCTTATATTATTTCAAAAAATCAAAAATTATATATTTATTTTTATTTTGTTCAATTATAAAATATTAATAAACTTCGGTTAAATTTTAGTCAATTTGAATAGGTTAAAGTCAAATGTGACAATTATAATGGGATGGAGGGAGTATAAAACATGGAGGCTTTATGACTTCACAATTTTAATCCATGTCAGGACTTTCCTTTGGTGAACAATCGACGGGGTAATCGTCCAGCTACACTATTCAATATTAGTCCTTTGTAGTCGCAGTAACTGCCACAGTCAAGCCTACTAAATAGATCAGTTTCATATTTAAGGTAAACCAGTCGTCATCCTTCGATTTTTTTCTCATGTTCAATCTCTTTAAGAACAAGACTATATTTTATATATGTCCTGTGACTTTTCGCATCACATATCACTGTTTATCTGTTTGGTTTCTTAACTCACTGATCTTAAAAAAATCAAAGTATATTCATGTATATGTTAACTGAATCCTTAACGCTCTATAAAAATAGAATATATCAATCAAGGGTCAATTAGTTTCTACACGTATCCTCCATTATAAATAGAAGCCCTCACATCCAATTTGTTTTAACTCAATCTGCACTCACCATTTTAGAGACCCACATATGGCTGCCCCTGTTTCAATGCTCTCTGCTTTATCACCCAAGAATGATTTTAATACTTTCCTTGTTCGAGTAACTAGAGTGTGGGAGTCAATCAATAAGTGCACTAATCAGCTGATGTTCACCAATCTAATCTTGTTGGATGAAGAGGTGAAATCTCTTTACTACTATACAAAATTGCACAGTCTACTCCTCTACAAAATTACTATGTCTAAATTCTATATACAAAATAAGCATCACCTATGCACTAACTTGTTCTGATTTTTGCCCATTACATCTCCAACAGGATAACCATATGTTGGCCACCGTTAGGAACAATCAGAAGGATATTTATTTACCACTTTTATGCGAAGGAGAAGTCTATAGCATATCAAATGTTAAAATCGTCCCTGGGCCTGTATTGTATAGAATTGTTAACAAAGATCTTGCAATTAATTTCTACTACAAAACTAAGATCCAGAAGATGACTCAGCCTCACACAGTTCCTCAGTACAAATTTGAGCTAAAAGAATTTGGAGAAATACCTAATTTTATGGCTGATGTGAGATGCTTCATAGGTAATAAACTAATATATTATTTTAAATGAAAAAATCATGCTACTGTATTTACCCAAAATGCTGTTGTATTTACCCAAAATCCAACTTTTCTTGCATGTAAACATCGCCGGGATGGTGCTGAACTATGGCCAGCTAGAGACTCGAACTAACGGAGCACACAAGTTGGATGTTATCCTCACTAATGCCCAGTTACATTCAATTAACATCATAAATTTCTATTTTTTAAAACATACCTGCTTATTCCAAACACAGGATAAACCGCCATATTTATAAAAAACTTTATCTGCTTTCGTAACAACAGGAGTGAAAAAAAGGCTGTGGCGCTATGGGAGGACAAGGAGACTCATTTTCTTGAGATGTTGGCCAAAGAAAGTGATGTCGCAGGTTTCGTTGTAATTACTGGCCTACTTGCCAAAAATATTCAGGTGTCAACATCTACTTTTTTCTACATCCGTGTTTTAAATAACCGTCCATTATATCACTATGCTAAACATACACATATATTCTCCACGTTCAGACAGAGTCTTGCTATCAATAAGTGATGCTACTAAGACATTCTACAACATAGATTACGCACCCCTGAACAACCTCCGGGAAGCTATTGCAGAAGCTAATGGGAACACTCCAGAAAATCTTCCAAAACCAATTGCCACACGCTTTGCCACTACAAACGAGAGCAGCCTCCACAACTAAACCATCAAGGAAATTCTGGAAACCTCTCTGCCGACAAAAACATCTGTAAGCACACTCTCCTCTGCACCATTGTACTCTATTATACTTGCATCATTTCATAGTTCTGAATGGCGTGAATACATGCTCTAAAATTAAAATCTTCGTACTAACCATAGACTTCAGTATGTGCTTTGTATTAAACTTAAGTGGATGATGTGTTGACATGTATTACAAACTGGGTTTCCTCTAACTTATGGAAAACAGGCCTGGTGCATTTCCTAACACTTATTTCGGCTAAATTACCCAAACACCTCGGACTAGGGGGATTATAAGATATGGATGTTATTATTATTATGCTACAACCATCTATATACAATTTATTCACATATGCTTACATCCATTCAACCAATATAATGTCACCTCCCTAACCAAATTATAAGTATATAAAACAAGCAAATCTCATGACTGGATTTATATTTTTAGAGGCATGACAACCATCACACCATGTCATTATTTATCTAACATCTTTTTATTTACTCTACCTTACCCTGTGACATTTAAATTTGAAAGGATATCTTCAATATATTATTTATTTTGGTATTTGTACGATTAAACATAAAATTAACACGTAGATCCTCTCCATTAGGACATGAATTTAATTGATCCAAATCAAAGTAAAAAAGTCAAACTAGCGAAATTAAATCTGTCAAAGAGATATTCTAGTTTTGCAAAATATCAAAATTATATCTTTATGGAATATATCTCTAAGGAAATATGATCAAAGAAGAAACATCAAGATATGATATTTCTTAGATCTATGTTGTAACATGAATATGGAAACATGCTCGAATAAGGAATATATCAGAAATATTTTTTAGAGGTCTCGTGCTATATCAAAAATATTTTACTCTTCGCTCCAAAATATATCTCTACATATTTCAAAAGATTTTTTATTCAAAGAGTATTAATATTCATGATTGGAGTATTAATATCAAGTTCTGCAATTCATTTCTGTATACTTATAGTAATTTTCTCCCATTTCGTAAAATCAACATTTATCAGAGAAAATTATTCAAAAATACCCAAACACATTTCCTGTCATCCGAATATATTTTATATATTAGTAAATATATTTTAATTATTTATGTAAATCAAAACTTTGGTCAAAAGATCCATCTCCTTCATTTCAAGACCAATGATATTTTTACTCCGAAGAAAAGGCTGACATAATAGTTTTATTTTAGATAAAATACTTCCATATGCTAGAATGACTTGAAATTTGGTATGGATCATTTAAATGGTATTTTCTAAGTATGGTAAAAATTTCGTAATATTTAGAGAATTTTTGTCTGGGCACAAAAATCGAGGCAATTCGTCCCCCAATTGACCATGTTTGACCTAGCTACCAGTGACCAAAGTTGACCAAACTTGCAGGACATCATTTTATATTATTTAAGTAATTATTATATTTTATATGGTATTTATTTAGATGTTTTTTAAGTTGGTCATAATTAATGGTGTTTAATCCCTAATTAAGTGATTAAACAATGATTAAAAGAAAAGGAAAAATATATTTATTCAAATATATCAGTTGAGTTTTTGAACCCATAAAGTTGTTTGTCTCATATGGCAAGTTGCAAAGAAACACACTTTGCTTTCCATGTCATCAATCCAAGTGACATTCATCATCCATCATCCATGTTCCTCAAATCTCCACCATTCAATCCACCCAACTTCTCGTATAATAAACCCCCACCCCAAACCATTTTCTTCAAACTAAAGAGCCACAAAGTTTCTGGGATTTTTTCAAGAAGTGCTTCTCTTCATCTCTTTCAAATTCTATACACACACTTCTTATCAAAAACCTTCTCTCTCTTCTATATACTTACATATATACAAGGTTTTTTAAACCCAATTTTAGCTTCACCAAACCAAGCTTTATCCCACCAACTGAGTTCATCCACTACCACTTCCTGGCCTCCCGAAGAGCTGCCCAAGTTCGACCAAAGTGTCAAAATCCGGCCGAACCTCCAGCAAATTTTTTCGGCGAACTTTTCCGACCATTCTTCAAAAGTGGTAAATTTTAGCTTCTTATTTGAGTTATATTTATTTGAGCTTTGTACATAACTTCTCTACTTCATCTTAAGCTCTAATACAAGATCTCTTATAAAGAAAGTTCTCAAGCGAAAATAGAACTAAGATTCGAACTCGAAATTCGAATAAGTACTTAATCTTCGTAAAAATCATTTCAACAAGAAGATTTATAAAGAAAAGTACTTAATCTCCAAGGGTGTGGTTTTATTTGACACAAGTTCACGAGTTAGCGAATTATTTTCATGCTCTATAATTGGATCTTGGCTAACAAATATTCATGCACATAAAATAATTACGAAGCATAGTTTAATCCCTTCTAACATCTTTAGTGTTCCGGGGGATTATAACTCGATCTATAAACACTCCGTAATTTGTCAAATATCAAAATGGATTAAGTTCACGAGTTAGCCAATTACTTTAACGTTCTTTAATTGGATCTTGGCTAACAATTTTCGTGCACATAAAATATTACGAAGTATCATTTTAATCCCTTCTAAGATCTTTAGTGTTCCGGGGGATTATAACTCGATCTATAAATATTTCGTAATCATCCGTTATTTAAAGATGAATCAAATCCACGAGTTAGCCAATTAATTTTACACTCTTTAATTGGAACTTGGCTAACACATATCGTGTATATAAACAATTATTATACATATTGTATAAGCCCCTTCTAACATCTTTAATGTTCGGTGGGGTTCTTATTCGATATATATAAACTACTCGTAATTATTCGTCTAAACTTCAAAAGCACAATCTTACGCCAATTACTTGCAATTCTCTTATTTGGATCTTGGCTAAGTCTCATAAATCTTATACAAGTTCTTGAAGTTAAAAGCGTACTTTGACTACATAATTGTCAAAACATAAGTATACCAAAATCCTTAAGCCTACGAGCATAAAGGATAAGTTACAATTCTAAGATTGTAACTAAAGTAGTCTTCGATCTATAAATACTTAATCGAAATAAGAAGAATACTAAAGAAGTCATAAGCTATAAGTGCTTTATACTTAATATTCTTATTTGAATATTATACTATCGTGTGGGCTAGTACAGTAACATACTAGTTCAAAATAAATCTTTCTCTACTTGTTTTATTTTCGTGGATTGTCTTATTAGTTTTGTAGTGAGGTGAAGTGACGTGAGGTGATTCCCATTCTAAGACCCAAGTCCTAGACATACTAACGGGGAGTTAGTGGTCTTCGCACCGTGAGGAAGAGGAAAGACCAAAGACCGGATCACTTAAAACCAAGACCAACAAAAGCTAAGGAAGCCAAGTCCACACAAAGACTCTACATCAACTTTAAAGAAATAGAGGGGAGTTATTGTCTAAGATAAGTTGTGTAGGTATTACATTTATTTTGAGGTGGTAACCCTTGTGTTACGCACCAAGACAAATACTTGTAAGGGTATAAGGGCTTCTCCGCCTACTAAAGGAGCGAGTTTAATATAAGGGAAAATCCCGAGTCCGGGAAAGGAGTTCGGGCACTGGAGTAGGGTGATCGAATATATTAGAGGTTGCGCCATCGCGAACCAGGATAAAATCGTTGTGTGGTATTTTCTTTCCTTGCACTTTATTTTCTGCACATATAAACTGCATAACCACTCGGTAAAGATTTGAAATAGGGATACATTATTTTAAAATGCCATAACAATTTTTAAATTGGTAATTAAGCTATTCAACCCCCCTTCTAGCTTAAAAAAGCCCTCTTACGGGACCTTACAATTGGTATCAGAGCAGTGCTTTTTAATGTGTTTGTTGAGTGATTTACAGATCTATAGGAACAACAAAAAGTGATCTAGAATGACGTATATTAATCTTTTTGGATGTGATGAAGGTTTATCTAGCTCATGAACTCCTTTATTTGATGGCACCAACTTTGCAACATGGAAAATGAGGTTTCACATTTATGCTAGATCTCAAAGAGTCAAAGTGTGGATGGCTATCGAAGACGGTGTTCACATTCCTACCAAAACTGTCGATGACATCATCGTTGAGAAGAAGGTTAGTGAATACAAATTAGAGGAAGAAGCCACAATGAATATAGCTGCAAAGTCGGAAATGGTTCTCACAAGTGCACTTGTAGAAAAAGAATATAAAAGAGTAAATAATTGCAAGTCGGCACAAGAAATGTGGAATAAATTAGTGGTAACCTATGAAGGAACCACTGATATAAAAGATTCTTGGATGGATACATTGATCCCAGAGTACGAGAACTTTAAACTCCAAGAAGGAGAAAATATCATCGATATGGAAACAAGATATACTCGTATTATCGATGAGTTATCTCAACTTGGAAAGAATTATACTCAAAATGAAAAGAATAGAAGAGTGCTCAAATCTCTACCTCTTAGTTGGAAGGTTAAGGTCACTACTATAAAAGAGATGCACAACTTAAATGAGTATAGGATTGATAAGCTATTCAGAAATCTTCGTGCTTACGAAGAAGATAATATTCCGGAAAAGGTCGCTCCAAAAGTGGAGGATAAAAAGAAAAATATGGCTCTAAAGGCCATATTAATTGATGAAGACGAAAACGACGAGGATTAAACGAGGAACTCCAAAATCTCGATGAGAGTGAAATTTCTCCACTCACGAGACAACTTCGTCGTGTGCTTCAAAGCAAAGCTCAAAGATACGGAAAAGGCTGTTACGACCGGCATTTTATGTAATATTATCTGTGGATGTTGTGTGATATTAAAGCCGTAAGTGAATATACTTAAGGGATGTACCTTGTATAATAAAAAATTTATGTATTTTAAATTTGCTTTATGTAGTATATGATTTTTCAAAGCAAGAGTTTATTTATTTCCTTTATTTTTGATTTATAAGGAATATTCTAAACCTTGGAGAAATCTTCTTTTAAAAGTTATTTTATTCACAAATTTCAAAAGTGATTTTATAAAATTTCTAAAAATCCAAGTTATTTTATGGTATAAATTTTATAATTTTTGAACTTGTATTTTATTTTATAAAAATAAATATTTATAAATTTTATTTGTTATAATTATCAAATTACATAAGAGACCTTGCATGCAAATCACCCTTCTATTCTCTCAAAGGGCAAATAAGACTTTTCCAACCCCACTAACTCATTTGATTATTACCAAATTACTACATTAGCCTTGCATGCAAAATGGCCTAACTTTAGCTAAAGGACATTTTTGTAAGTTCTCACTTCCACTCATTATTTGTCAACCAAAAAGCATAAAATAAAAGTTTAAGTGGGAGAAGTCATTCCACTCATTCCACACTCCAACACCCCACAAATTTTTCTCCTCCCCCCTCCCACCCTTGCTCTCGGCCGAAGGCCAAATTCCCCACCCCCGTCCATTTTTCAATTCATTCTTCATCTTCCCAAGTGTAAATCTTTTACCGACATTCATCTTATATACTTTCCAAGTGTTTTGTGACTTGGAAGTTGAAGTTTCATGGATGCATATGTAGTTCTTATGTGATCTCCAAAGAGAAAGTCTTGATTCTTGTGAATTCAAGAGCTCTCTATGAGATATATTATGTATATGTGCTAACTAAGTATTTTATGGACATATCATGCTTTAAAATCCTTTGCATACTACTGAAATTTCATTATATATTTATGTTTAGCCATGCATGCTAGTTTTAAGACATTAAAATGATGATCAACCATGTTTTGCATGCTACTCTTTTCGAAATCATGTTGTTATGTTTAAAAAATATATAAATTCGAAATATGTGTGCTTAAAATAGATTGTTTTCATGATAAATTTCTTATTAATAGTTAAAAGAAGTTATATTTCATGATTATTAAGGATGAGTAATAGGTGCAAGTCGATTTTGCAAGCATTTAAAACTTTATGCCTAGCCGAAATCTTGTTATGTGTTTTCAATGAGTTGCATATCATATTTTTAGTTGCATGTTGTTAATTTCTGGGCATGGATGATCTCCCATTCTGTTGAGACACTATTTTAGGACATTAAGACACTAGGATTGCTTTGGAAAGAGTTGGGTGCTTGGTTTTTAAGTGGGAGTTAAGGTGGAAAGGGATTAGTTGGTGTTTTCATTTTTCCAGATTTGATGCACTAGTTTTTGGGAAAGTTTTGAATGAGCATTTGTTGTGCACTTTGAGGCCCAAGCCACCAGAAGTTATTATTGGGAGTATATAAAAGGTTTTAGGAGGTGGTTGGAGGTTTGCATGTTGTTTGGTTAGGTGCACAAGTAGAATCACAAAATCTGTTCAGCAGGAGACAGTTTTGTTGCAACTTAGAAATAGGGAGATTTGACCATGTCATGGGTAGGCCCTCATTGGGCCCTGTTGGGCCTTAGTTAGAGGGAGTGTCAGAGAAGTTTTTTCAGCCATAGTTCATAGGATATGAGTTAAAACCATGTGTCATAAGTTAATTCAAGTCAGGGCGTTTTCTGCACAGGAAAACAGGGGAACCTTGGACTTTAAGCTTAGGCCCAAGAAGGCCCAAGCCAGGCCCTTGAGCCACATTAAGTTTGGGAGATGCCCTAAGGTCAGGAGAGTCTTGTGTAAGAGTTTTTAAGGAAAACTTGTAGTGTAAGAGTGTGTAATGCACTCAAGAAACCATGGTTGTCATTCTGAAATTTACACCAGTGAGCACTTTCACTTATCACATAGTTTTAGAACACTTAGGAGTGAGATTTAGGTTGACCACCATAGTTTTAAGATAGTATAAGGTCAGTAGAACAAAAGGCCCAAGTGAGGGTCAATAGTTCTTGGATAGTTTAGTAAAGGCACATCGAGTTAGGAAGCCAAAATTAGAAGACTTTGTGTAGTTTAGCGACCAAGTGACTTAAGTTGGGGGATCGAGATCATCCAAGCCTAGTGTTGCATTATGGTGTATATGGTGTTATTTGGTATTAATATATGATATGTGAGTATATGTGACTACGTGTGTGCAATTATATTTATAAGGTGAATATAAATTAAGTGCATATAGGCCTAAGTGCCATCCGTGTTTAATTTTGGGTTGCAAATAGGTTAAGTTGGTGAGAATATATTATAATGAGGATTATTATTATTTATGTAGGATCTCGAGACGAGGGTAAACTTGCCATAAAGGTCGAGTGAAGCTTCTAGTTGCTCCTACTTTCCGGTCCAGTCCATCCTTTCTCAAGGCAAGTGTCCTTCCCTTGTAAACTTATATTGTGCAAGTGATTCAACTTATCTTCGTATTCACTGCAATTGTGTAACAAATAGTTCATATATATTGACGCAACTATCCTGAGTCATTTTGATATATTTAAATCAACATATCTTATGTTCATCTTTGAATCATATAGAAATGCCATGAACCCTCGAGTACGTATTGCAAAGTAGTCTTATCATGATAGTATATTAAAGTAAGATGAATGCCATGATAAAATAAAGGGTTGTTATAATACTTGATTGATCCTCTTGATTAACATGCTAATGATTCTCAAAGTGCTGATATCTCACCTTGATGCTTGAACCCCTATAGAAACTTCACCTTGATACCTAAAAGCCAGATATTTATCAAAGTTGTTCCTCTTTGATTGATACCCCTCTTTCTTATCCTAAAGCTTAACTATTCTGATATATCATGAGTTAAAGATCATTTCTTAATATCTTAAAACCCTTAGTATTCATGATGCTTATCTTCTTGATGATCTCGCACTTGCCCCTTGACGAGAAACCATTGCTTTAAGCCCAGTTTGGCACTACCCCTTCATAATATCCAATAGCCTCACTAAACTTCCTTGTCCAAGTTTTATATATGAAATCCTTTCAGTTACCCTAATAGATTAAAGATTAGTGGATCATGGCCCTGAGATTTAGTACCATATTTCCCGTGTTTCGAGTTGAACTATAATCCCTTGATAAAAATGTTTACTGTTAAAAGAGATTTTGGTCATAAATCGGCATCAGTTTTTGAAATAAATAAAATGTGGATTTTCAGTCCCAAAGGGGGATAAATGTTTTCATTGAATAGTGGATCTGGACTGAGACGCGAGTCCTTTCCACACTTATATTAGGCTTAAAAGTTGCCTAGGGATCCCAGTAATGTTTTAGAACCCAGCGAGGTTCGGGATTACTTCGCGGCTGATCACCGGCTGTAATCCGTAGCGTCATAAAATGATTTTGATTAAGATATGATTTTAAAATTGTTTTGATACATGCAAAATGATGCCATCACCCATAGTTTTATCTCTCGTATCATTGGTTATGTCTTTCCATTGTCATTCTTTAATATATATCTCGATTTATGTTTAGTATCGTACTGTTTAGCACTTGTTGAGCATTTGGCTCACTCCTTGCTTTACCCTGATATTATAGCTAACAGCTATGGTTAGATTCAAGCAGACTGCCCGTAAGACCTGTGATGCTGATGCTTATATTCGAGCTCAGGTAGAATAAGAGATAGTAGTTTTGTGTGAGGACTCGCTAATTTAAAATCAGTTGTAATAGATGGTAGTGTTGGGCTGTTCCAAACCCTAAACTGTAAGATCTTGGAGTTGGTTATGTTTACTTCTTTTTAAAATGTTGTAATAGTTATATTTAATTTGCTGTTTAAGTTGAGGGCGTGACAGGTTTTGGTATCAGAGCTACGGTTTAGAGTCCGTGGACAGCCCAATTAGGTTATAGGATATATGTGTAGGTTATAGATAATATGCGAGAGAGTAGGTTAAGTAAATTTATTATTTATACTCCTCTTATTGGTTTGTCAGCAAAGGGCGCATTCCTCGTCATCCTCTGGGTCGGACGACACTATTGCTTTCTCCGTGTATGCTGAGTTGAGGCGCGAGTTCGACATGCTTCAGGGCAAGTACGACCGACTAATAGACCGACTGAAGAAAGTGTAGCTGGACAGCCGAAACTATGAAGGGAAGCCCAATGAGCAGATGACCGCGAGACTTGAGACCCTGGTTCAGTACGTCAACACTAAGCTTGAGGAGATGCCAGCGCACCGGGACCGCACCAGCCAGTATGTCATTCAGATGGTGGCGGATGAGCTCCAGAGCATTGTGAAGACGCTTCGAGAGGAAAAGACTACCAAGCCCCGTTCAGATGGAGTGGAGCCTTAGTTCTTTCCATTTACCTTTCATGTTGTTGTACTATCAGACTCCGTACTTTAAATAAGTCTGTTGATCCTAGAATCAGACTTTGTCCTAATCCAGATGTATTGTGACCTTTAAATTTCAATAATCATACACTATTATTCCATTTTTTCTCAACTGTTATTTTACGCTTTTATATGCATCGCTATATCTGCTTAATTTGAAACTTGACCTCATATGTAAATAAGAATTCCACGCGATACCCTCGAATTATTTTATCATTCATATCTGTTTTGACATAACTCTTATTTCAGGATCATGCCTCCGAAAAAGAAGAACCTAACAACCACATCCACCACAGACCCAAATATTCTTCGACTACTGGAAACTTTGCAACAGCAAACCAATGCTATAGCTCAACAACAACTAACTCTTCAACAACGAATTGAAAACCAAGATAACCGTGAACCACACCAACCACCTGAACCACCAGTACCACCTAGACAAGTTGTCACTTTAAAGGCATTTCAGAATATGAATCCACCTGCATTTCATGATACCACTGATCCAGTAATAGCTAACACATGAATTAAGGAGATGGAAAGGGCTTTTGAGTTGGTACAGTTAGGAGATGATCAGAAGACGCCATATGCTACTAACTTCTTGAAGGGCGAAGTCATCTATTGGTGGGAGTCAGTAAAAGCTATGGAAGCAACTCAGCAGGTTTCTTGGGAGAGATTTAAGAAGTTATTTCGGGATAAGTATTACCCTAAGTACATGCAGAATCAGATGGAGCTTAAATTTCTTGAGTTGAAGCAAGGGAACATGACTGTACTGGAGTATGAGAAGAAGTTTACTGAGTTGTCAAGGTTTGTGACAAAGTATACCAGCACTGAGGAGGAAAAAGCAAAGAAATTTCAGCAAGGATTGGAGCCTTGGATTAGAGATAGAGTGGCTATGTTTGAACTTGAAACCTATACGGGAGTAGTACAGAAAGCTGCTCTGATTGAGAATAATGGGACGCAGTCAAGGAAGGAAAGGGATAACAAGAAGAGGAAGGTTCCATTTTATGGAGAAAAGTCTGAAGCAGGAAGTTCACAAGATCGGAATGTAAAGAGGATTGGATTTCATAAGGGCGGAAATTTTCAAAAGAAAGGAAATTTGGGCAAAAGGCAAGAATCGAAGGGGAACAATCAGGCAAGCCAAGGGCAAGTTGGAGAAAACAGGTTCCAGAGACCGGAATGTAAGCACTGTGGAAGAAGGCACCCTGGAGTATATAATAAGCTGAGTATGACTTGCTATAAGTGCAATCAGAAGGGACATTTGGCAAATGAGTGCAAGATACTGAAGCCAGGAGTTACATGTTACAAGTGTGGGAAAACTGGACACATAGCTAGGGAGTGCAAGGTAACCAGACCAGTCAAAGCTCTAATGAACGTGGCAAGTACCAGTGCGAGCGTGCCAGCTGAGGTATTGGCATTACCTCCACCACCTACACCAACCCCGCAAGCAACAGCAAGGACATTTGATCTGAAGATGAAGGATGCTGTTCAAAATTCTGAGGTGATAGCAGGTACACTTTTACTCAATAATGTGAAAGCTAAAGTATTGATTAATTCGGGAGCAACAAGATCTTTCATATCAGAAACTTTTGTTGATAAGCTTCAATGTGATAAAATGATTATGAGTGAGGTAGTAAATGTGGTAATTGCGAACCAAGAGAAGATTCCTGTGAATCAATTCTGTCCGAAGTGTGAGATTGATATTTCGGGGTATAAGTTTTCAGTCGACTTGATACTCTTCAAGTTGGGAGAGTTTGATATAATTTGAGGTATGGATTGGTTAGGAGAGAATAACGCCCAGATTAATTGTAAGACCAAGAAAGTGTATTTAAAGGCGAAGAGTGGAGAGAAGGTAGTATTTAAGGGGCAGAGGCAAGAGCAACTATTTCTTACAATCGTTCAGGCTAAGAAGCTACTTAGAAAAGGTTGTGAGTCGTTCCTAGCGTATGTAGTGGATTCAAAAAAGGGCAACCCCAACATAGAAGATATCTCTGTAGTTAACGAGTTTCCTGATGTGTTTCCAGACGAACTACCAGGCTTACCACCAGATCGACAAATCGAGTTCGAGATCAACCTTGCTCCAGGCACGGAACCAGTTTCAAAGGCCCCATATAGAATGACACCAGTAGAAATGAAAGAGTTGGCGAGCCAGCTACAAGAATTATTGGATAAAGGAGTGATACGGCCAAGTACGTCGCCATGAGGAGCACCTGTTCTGTTTGTAAAGAAGAAAGATGTGAGTATGCAGCTATGCATAGATTATCGGGAGTTGAATAAGGTAACGATCAAGAACCGCTACCCGCTATCAAGAATAGATGACCTTTTTGACCAGCTGAAGGGAGCAAAATGCTTTTCAAAGATTGACTTGAGATCGGGATACCATCAATTAAAGATCAAAGAAGAAGATATTCCAAAGACAACATTTAGGACCAGATATGGGCATTATGAATTCCTAGTAATGCCGTTTGGATTGACCAACACCCCGGCCGTATTTATGGATCTGATGAATCGAGTATTTAAGAAGTATTTGGACAAGTTTGTCATGGTATTCATTGATGACATCCTTATTTATTCTAAGTCGGAAGAAGAACATAAACAGCACCTCTGGATAGCATTGGAAATACTTCGTCAAAAAAAGTTGTATGCCAAGTTTACCAAATGTGAGTTTTGGTTAAAAGAAGTTCAATTTTTGGGGCATGTCATTGGAAATGAAGGAGTTAAAGTGGATCCGGCAAAGATTGAGGCAGTTATGAGTTGGGAGAGGCCAAAGACTCCTACGGAAGTGCGAAGTTTTCTAGGATTGGCAGGATACTACAGAAGGTTTGTCAAGGATTTTTCGAAAATCGCTACGCCATTGACCAAGTTAACCAGAAAGAATCAAAAGTTTGAATGGAGTGCAGAATGTGAGGATAACTTTCAGGAGTTGAAGCAGAGATTGGTAACAGCTCCGGTGTTAGTGCTTCCAGATGACCAAGGAAACTTTGTGATATCCAGCGACGCTTCACATAAGGGATTGGGCTGTGTGTTAATACAATACAGTAAGGTGATCGCGTATGCATCAAGACTAGTTAAAACCGCATGAGTTGAAGTACCCGACGCATGACTTGGAACTAGCCGCCATAGTATTCGCACTTAAGATTTGGAGACATTACCTCTACGGAGAGAAGTATGAAATCTACACAGATCACAAGAGTTTAAAGTATATTTTCACTCAGAAGGAGCTCAATATGAGGCAAATGAGATGGTTGGAATTGATCAAGGACTACAATTGCTCGATAAATTACCATCCCGGAAAGGCGAATGTTGTGGCCGATGCACTAAGCAGAAAGAAGAGATTGAATATGATGGCAACACCAAAGGAATTGTCTGAAGAGATTAAGAAATTCGGATTAGAACTTTGTAATTATGGAATGGTTGAAGAAGTTTGTCGTGCAATGACTTTTCAGCCAACACTAGTGGAAAAGATAAAGAAATGTCAAGAAGAAGTAATGGAGAAAGAGAAGAATCAGTTATCTGGAGAGGAGATTAATACTCAAAGGGATGAGCAAGGGATACTAAGGTTTTCCTCAAGAATTTGGATTCCTCATGTACCTGAATTGAAGAATGAGATCCTACAAGAAGCCCACAATTCAAGATTTTTAATCCACCCGGGAAGCACCAAGATGTATCAATACTTAAAGCAGAACTTTTGGTGGCCAAATATGAAGCGAGACGTGGCAGAATGGGTTGCGAAGTGTTATACTTGTCAAAAGGTGAAGGCAGAACATCAACGACCAAGCGGATTAATTCAGCCCCTAAAGATTCCAGAATGAAAATGGGAAGATATGATTTTATAGTGGGACTACCACGAACGAAATCCGGACATGACGCTATATGGGTTATAGTTGATCGTCTTACGAAGTCGGTGCATTTCCTTCCAATTAACGAGAAGTCATCATTGGACAAATTGGTTCATCTGTATGTGCGCGAAATCATACTAAGGCATGGAATACCCGTATCAATAGTTTCGGACAGAGATCCCCGATTTAACTCGAGATTCTGGTAGCAATTTCAGGAATGTCTTGGCACGAAGTTGAATATGAGCACGTCATACCACCCGCAGACTGATGGTCAGAGCGAAAGGATAATTCAAACAATCGAAGACATGTTGCGCAGTTGTGCAATCGATTTTGTAGGAAGTTGGGACGACCACTTGCCGTTGATTGAATTCTCTTACAATAATAGTTATCATTCCAGTATCGGCATGCCACCATACGAAGCTTTGTACGGGCGAAAATGTAGATCACCAACAAGTTGGGATGAAGTAGGAGAAGGAAGAATTCTCGGATCAGAATTGGTATAACAGTTGCATGACACAGTCAAGTTAATTCAGAAAAGGTTGCTTGCTGCTCAAGATAGACAGAGGAAGTATGTGGATCCAGCTCGTAAGGATGTTCAATACCAAGTTGGTGAAGCTGTTTTGCTGAAGGTGTCACCTAGAAAAGGATTGTTTAGATTTGGCAAGAAAGGGAAGTTAGCACCTAGATATGTAGGTCCTTTTGAAATTTTGAGTCAAGTGGGGAAGGTGGCCTACAAGTTGGCCTTACCACCTCAGTATCAGCATGGGCATAATGTGTTCCATGTGTCGTTGCTTAAGAAGTACAATCCTGACGCTAGCCATGTGATAGAATATGAACCTGTAGAAATTCAGGCAGACCTGTCATTTGTGGAGCAACCTGTCAAATTACTCGACTGGCAAGTAAAGAGTCTTAGGAATAAGTCGGTAAAGTTAGTGAAAGTACTTTGGAGGAATCCCAAGGTCGAAGAATCAACTTGGGAGTTAGAGTCTGATATGCGTTCCCGGTATCCTCATCTGTTCTCTTAGATTCTGGGGACAGAATCCCTTAAGGGGGAGAGGATGTTACGACCGGCATTTTATGTAATATTATCTGTGGATGTTGTGGGATATTAAAGCCGTAAGTGAATATACTTAAGGGATGTACCTTGTATGAATGAAAAATTTCTGTATTTTAAATTTGCTTTATGTAGTATATGATTTTTCAAAGCAAGAGTTTATTTATTTCCTCTATTTTTGATTTATAAGGAATATTCTAAACCTTGGAGAAATCTTCTTTTAAAAGTTATTTTATTCACAAATTTCAAAAGTGATTTTATAAAATTTCTAAAAATCCAAATTATTTTATGGTATAAATTTTATAATTTTTGAACTTGTATTTTATTTTATAAAAATAAATCTTTATAAATTTTATTTGTTATAATTATCAAATTACATAAGAGACCTTGCATGAAAATCACCCTTCTATTCTCTCAAAGGGCAAATAAGACTTTTCCAACCCCACTAACTCATTTGATTATTACCAAATTACTACATTAGCCTTGCATGCAAAATGGCCTAACTTTAGCTAAAGGACATTTTTGTAAGTTCTCACTTCCACTCATTATTTGTCAACCAAAAAGCATAAAACAAAAGTTTAAGTGGGAGAAGTCATTCCACTCATTCCACACTCCAACACCCCACAAATTTTTCTCCTCCCCCCTCCCACCCTTGCTCTCGGCCGAAGGCCAAATTCCCCACCCCCTTCCATTTTTCAATTCATTCTTCATCTTCCCAAGTGTAAATCTTTTATCTACATTCATTTTATATACTTTCCAAGTGTTTTGTGACTTGGAAGTTGAAGTTCCATGGATGCATGTGTAGTTCTTATGTGATCTCCAAAGAGAAACTCTTGATTCTTGTGAATTCAAGAGCTCTCTATGAGATATATTATGTATATGTGCTAACTAAGTATTTTATGGAGATATCATGCTTTAAAATCTTTTGCATGCTACTGAAATTTCATTATATATTTATGTTTAGCCATGCATGCTAGTTTTAAGACATTAAAATGATGATCAACCATGTTTTGCATGCTACTCTTTTCGAAATCATGTTGTTATGTTTAAAAAATTTATAAATTCGAAATATGTGTGCTTAAAATAGATTTATTTCCATGATAAATTTCTTATTAATAGTTAAAAGAAGTTATATTTCATGATTATTAAGGATGAGTAATAGGTGCAAGTCGATTTTGCAAGCAATTAAAACTTTATGCCTAGCCGAAATCTTGTTATGTATTTTCCATGAGTTGTATGTCTTATTTTTAGTTGCATGTTGTTAATTTTTGGGCATGGATGATCTCCCCTTCTTTTGAGACACTATTTTAGGACATTAAGACACTAGGTTTTCTTTAGAAAGAGTTGGGTGCTTGGTTTTTAAGTGGGAGTTAAGGTGGAAAGGGATTAGTTGGTGTTTTTATTTTTCCAAATTTGATGTACTAGTTTTTGGGGAAGTTTTGAATGAGCATTGATTGTGCACTTTGAGGCCCAAGCCACCAGAAGTTAGTATTGGGAGTATATAAAAGGTTTTAGGAGTTGGTTGGAGGTTTGCATGTCGTTTGGTTAGGTGCACAAGTAGAATCACAAAATCTGTCCAGCAGGAGACAGTTTTGTTGCAACTTAGAAATTGGGAGATTTGACCATGTCATGGGTAGGCCCTCATTAGGCCCTATTGGGCCTTAGTTAGAGGGAGTGTCAGAGAAGTTTTTCCATCCATAGTTCATAGGATATGAGTTAGAACCATGTGTCACAAGTTAATTCAAGTCAGGGCGTTTTCTGCCCAGGAAAACAGGGGAACCTTGAACTTTAAGCTTAGGCCCAAGAAGGCCCAAGCCAGGCCCTTGAGTCACATCAAGTTTGGGAGATGCCCTAAGGTCAGGAGAGTCTTTTGTAAGAGTTTTGAAGAAAAACTTGTAGTGTAAGAGTGTCTAATGCACTCAAGAAACCATGGTTGTCATTCTGAAATTTACACCAGTGAGCACTTTCACTTATCACATAGTTTTAGAATACTTAGGAGTGAGATTTAGGTTGACCACCATAGTTGTAAGATAGTATAAGGTCAGTAGAACAAAAGGCCCAAGTGAGGGTCAATAGGTCTTGGATAGTTTAGTAAAGGCACATCGAGTTAGGAAGCCAAAATTAGAAGACTTTGTGTAGTTTAGCGACCAAGTGACTTAAGTTGGGGGATCGAGATCATCCAAGCCTAGTGTTGCATTATGGTGCATATGGTGTTATTTGGTATTAATATATGATATGTGAGTATATGTGACTACGTGTGTGCAATTATACTTATAAGGTGAATATAAATTAAGTGCATATAGGCCTAAGTGCCATCCGTGTTTAATTTTGGGTTGCAAATAGGTTAAGTTGGTGAGAATATATTATAATGAGGATTATTATTATTTATGTAGGATCTCGAGATGAGGGTAAACTTGCCATAAAGGTCGAGTGAAGCTTCCAGTTGCTCCTACTTTCCGGTCCAGTCCAGCCTTTCTCAAGGCAAGTGTCATTCCCTTGTAAACTTATATTGTGCAAGTGATTCAACTTATCTTCGTATTCACTGCAATTGTGTAACAAATAGTTCATATATATTGACGCGACTATCCTGAGTCATTTTGATATATTTAAATCAACATATCTTATGTTCATCTTTGAATCATATAGAAATGCCATGAACCCTCGAGTACGTATTACAAAGTAGTCTTATCATGATAGTATATTAAAGTATGATGAATGCCATGATAAAATAAAGGGTTATTATAATACTTGATTGATCCTCTTGATTAACATGCTAATGATTCCTAAAGTGCTGATATCTCACCTTGATGCTTGAACCCCTATAGAAACTTCACCTTGATACCTAAAAGTTAGATATTTATTAAAGTTGTTCCTCCTTGATTGATACCCCTCTTTCTTATCCTAAAGCTTAACAATTCTGATATATCCTGAGTTTAAGATCATTTCTTCATACCTTAACACCCTTAGTATTCATGATGCTTATCTTCTTGATTATCTGGCACTTGCCCCTTGACGAGAAACCATTGCTTTAAGCCCAGTTTGGCACTACCCCTTCATAATATCCAATAGCCTCACTAAACTTCCTTGTCCAAGTTTTATATATGAAATCCTTACAGTTACCCTAATAGAGTAAAGATTAGTGGATCATGGCCCTGAGATTTAGTACCATATTTCCCGTGTTTCGAGTTGAACTATAATCTATTGATAAAAATGTTTACTGTTAAAAGAGATTTTGGTCATAAATCGGCATCAGTTTTTGAAATAAATAAAATGTAGATTTTCAGTCCCAAAAGGGGATAAATGTTTTCTTTGAATAGTGGATCTGGACTGAGACGCGAGTCCTTTCCACACTTATATTAGGCTTAAAAGTTGCCTAGGGATCCCATTAATGTTTTAGAACCCAGCGAGGTTCGGGATTACTTCGCGGCTGATCACCGGCTGTAATCCGTAGCGTCATAAAATGATTTTGATTAAGATATGATTTTAAAATTATTTTGATACAAGCAAAATGATGCCATCACCCATAGTTTTATCTCTCGTATCATTGGTTATGTCTTTCCATTGTCATTCTTTAATGTATATCTCGATTTATGTTTTGTATTGTACTGTTTAGCACTTGTTGAGCATTTGGCTCACTCCTTGCTTTACCCTGATATTACAGCTAACAGCTATGGTTAGATTCAAGCATACTGCCCGTAAGACCTGTGATGCTGATGCTTATGTTCGAGCTCAGGTAGAATAAGAGATAGTAGTTTTGTGTGAGGACTCGCTATTTTAAAATCAGTTGTAATAGATGGTAGTGTTGGGCTGTTCCAAACCCTAAACTGTAAGATCTTGGAGTTGGTTATGTTTACTTCTTTTTAAAATGTTGTAATAGTTATATTTAATTTGCTATTTAAGTTGGGGGCGTGAGAAAGGCTTCCAAAAATTAAAAAAATCAACAAAGAGTTTTCAACTCTAACGGAAGGCCAAATTACTCTCAAAATTATACTTCCAACTATAAGAGTAATTATCCGTCAACGAGCTATAATAAAGGCAAAGGTAATCAAAATATAAATACCTATAGTAATTCCAATGCCTCTACAAACCATCCTGTTTACACTCCTCCAAAACCTAAATATTTTTCTCCGGAGGAAACACAAGATGTGTGTTTCGAGTGTAATCTACCCGCTCATTATAAAAGAGAATGTCCTAAACTTTCAAAAGGATGAAGTCTCGTGGTCGAAAATGGCTGGGATCTAAGTGAAGATGAAGAAGCTCCGGAAGCTAGTGAAGAAGAGGTCAATCTATGCTTAATGGATCCCGGAGATGAAACTACCTCAATGGAAATCTCCTCTTCAAATCAAGAGGTAACATCTAACTATGTCTTAATTAAATCTTTATTAGATGAATCTAATTTATCCCTCGTAGATATGAATAAACATGATTTAATTGAACTTGTGGTAAGTTATAAAAATAAATATAAAGATGTTGAACAAAGGTTTCACTTGCTATGGTTCGAGAAGATGAAAATTGAGAAAATTCATCATACTCAAAATAAAGAATATACTCGAATGATGGACTCCAAAGTCCAAAATGAGAATGAGATTACATATCTAAAAGATCAAAACCATCTCATCAAGATTGAGGTAAATAAACTTCAACAAAATATATTAAATCTTGAGACGGAGAATATATCATTAATTCTCAAAGACGAAGAGATGGAACGTGAAAAAATGCAATTAAATGATAATATTTGTAAACTTTACATTGATCTATTGAACTTAAAGATTCTAAATGAATCAAATGTTCAAGATAAAGAAACATCTTATAAAGATAATCTTGATAAAGAAAAGGAGCTATTTGAAACCAATGAGCTTAAAAGTGAAGCTCTAAGGTTAAAAGAAGAAAATCATAAACTCATAGCTCAAGTTAAGGATCAAGAAAGAATCCTTAACAACAAGATTGATGCCTTAAAGAAAGAAAATGAAAATCTTGAAGAAGTCATTCAATGATTTAAAAAAGGCAATAAGATGTTGGATCAAATGGTGCATACAAAAACCTCATATAATCATGAAGGTTTGGGATATAATAAGAATTCTCCTCCTAAAGGAAATACTCTGTTAGGTCACACAACACTGTAGAAGGGGATTGAATATAGTGTTTATTACAATCAAATTGATTTCGAACACAAGTAACAGTAAACATATATATTTAATATAATAAACTCTGTTACAATGGAACTGTTCTCTCTTAGTGATGAACAAATATCACTAAGAGCTGCTAGGTTACAATGTATGATCTTCTCGATAATGATAACACATATAGTGTAAACCTATGTCTGTGTTTATATAGTACACAGTTACAAGATAACTTCTAATTGATATGGAATATAATTCTGTCTCCTAAAATATATCAATCAGATATCTTATACAAGTCTTCTTATCTTCTAACTCTTTCCATGCATATCTTCTTTTGTATTAGTCTCGATCTTTTATCCTGTAAATCAGCTTCCTTCCTTAACTATAAGTCCTCATGTACTTAAGTTCTGATATGACCTTAAGTTCTGATATCTATCTTCTGACTTCGAGTAAGTATTGATTACAGTAAGTCCTGATATTTCCTGTTTGTTAAGATCTAAAAATTAAACATGAAACATATTAGACATGACATCTCAAATATATCTAACAATCTCCCCCAACTTGTAAATTATGCAAAAATATACAAGTTAATAGATTTGATGATGTCAAAAACATTTAAGTTCAAATGCAATAAGAGTTTAATAAGACTATTAACTACAACTTACAGTCCTTGTAGCTTTACCAACATCACTGGATCAATCTGAATCCATAATGATTCTTAACAAAATCTTTTACCAGCTTTTCTTCATCTTTTCTCAGAACTTCAACTAACTGTGCTTTGACCTGTATCACTTCTTCATCTTTAATGTCACCAATTTGATAAATGGTTGTTCTGAGAGCTTGAATTGATGTTCTTTCAAGTCCATCACCAAGTCTGATAACTCTAGGATGTGAAGAGTTTTTATTATAACATAAGCATCTTCCTTTCAGAATAACTTCCACCTTAGCAGAGTTCTTCAGCATATAAATTTCTCTTCCATCATCTTCAGTAATCATTGTTATGTACTGAGAAGCCTTTGTACCAGAGATTCTAAGTAGATCTTTTATAGCCTTCAAAATGTATTCTTACCATCTTCTTGTAATATTAGATTTTACTTCTAGAAGATAGTGAATATGTTGAAGCTCTCTGACAGACTTCTTTAGCACATCAGTGTCAGCTAGTCTGTAAGTTCTTCCATCATTGAGAAATAAGATCAATTTCTCTTTTAGATTTTCTTTATCATGAACATCTATCACAATTTGAGAAGACAACACTTTGTCAAGGTGCTTTTGTTTGATTTGTTCATATGGTTTGTCTGTCAACATGAAAGGATCTTTTAGATAACTTCTACTCCTATTTGTATCTTTTCTTCATCAGAACCTAATCCAGCTCTATCTCTAGGTTGCTTGGCTCTCAACCCAAATTTTGTGAGTTGATTAATCTAATATTGGATTTTGGTTCAACTGGAGTAGCTTTCTTCTATAACAGCTTCTTCTTATCAGCAATTGTCATCTTTTTCAAATCAACTTGATCATTGTCAGTAATTGATGTCTTGATAGCTTGATCAGAATTTGTTGTTTCTTCTGTAGCTTGTTGTTCTTCATTCGGAACAACTTGAGCAATGTCAGAGGTTGTTTTAGATTCTTCAATTATCTTTCTTCTCTTCAGAGTTTGAACAGTTTCATCTTCTATCAAATCATCATCATGCATTGTAGCTTGATAGACTGGAACGAAAGAACTTATCTTTTTCTAAATCTTTAAAGGTTCACCAAACTTTTCTTTTCCTTTTGACTTAAGATCAATCTCAGTTTGTGATCTAGTCTTGGACTTTGAAGCCTCAGAATTTGACTTTTCCTTGATCACAATGCCTTTTTCCTTAGGCCTTAGAGGTTTCTTGGCATCAGAAGCTTTAGACTTAAGATTTGTCTTCTCAGCTGTAAATCTAACTTCTTCCTCCTTGAGAGTTTCCAAATCCATTCCTGGATTTTGTTTCAGAAATAATCTTCTAGCTATCTCCTCATCAAGTGTTTGGATTTTAGGATCTTTGTAATAAACAGTAGTCTGCTTCCCCTTTAGCTTCAGAGTTTGTAAAAACTTCTGAGAGTCTTTAGATCCTTACTGAATCAGAATATCAGATCTTGACATCAGACTTTGCTTATCATAACTTGACTTCAGACTTTTAGCATTCACAGCATCAGAACTTGACTTGTTTTGTGTTGAAAAATTTTCCTTAAACTTTTCCTTGACCTTTGCTCTTATCAGAGTTTCCCTGGTCATCACCTTTGTCATCCTTCTTCTTCAGTATTTCAGTAGGTGAGCATTTGGACTTAACTACCTTCTCCCCCTTTTTGGAATCATCAGGAAGTAAGAGAGAGAGAAGAAGTTCAACTGAAGATTGGATCTCATCCAATTGAGCTTTCTGAGAAGCTTGGTTAGCCAGGACCTCATCAATTTGGGCCTGTTGCTTCTCTTGAATCTTCTCAATGGCTTCAATTTTCTCAAGAGTAGGTCTAATATATCTTTTCTTGTCAAGCTTGATCTGTAGATCTAGCTTATCAGCATGTTCCTTTAGTTTATCAACCTTTTCATGAGTAGAAGAATGTAGACCTTTAAGATGTTTGGTAGACAGAGCTTTGATCTTGAGTTGTGTCTTGAAATCAGCATTTATGAGCAACTCATCAGCTTTAGCAATATGCTCTGTCAGAATTTTAGGGCTTGAAATAAAATCTGATTCATTCCACTTCTTGGTCCACTCCATACCTCTGTGAGTATCCTCCCAAGTAACAGGTGCTTCCTTTTCAACAAATTTCTTCACCAATGCTTCCTTGCCTAGTATGGGAACTGGAGTCTCAACAGAAACACTATCTTCAGAACTTGAGGAAGACTCATTATGTTCTGACATCACAAGAGTGTGTAATGCAACTGGAGATTCAGGAATAACATCATCTAAATTCTGAGCATCCGAATTTATCTCCAGTATTGGTGTAGACGGTCCCTCAGCATCTAAGATTGGAGAGTTGACTGTAGATGGATGAGCTTCTGTAGATAGAGCTTCCAGATAAAGAACATTTGGTATATTAAAATTGTGAATATCTATCTCAGAGTTTTCAGTTTGTTCTTTAGCATCATCTGTAGCTTTAATAGGAGAGATAAGAGGGGTAACCACTGTATCATTAGTAGTGTCTTTGGCTTGAGCTGGAAGGGCTTCAATGATAATTGGTTCTTGTGAGATCAGAGATTCTTGATCCCCTTCCTCAGCTTCTTCAGTATCTTCTGATGGAGCTTTAGCCAAATACCTCCTAGCCTTCATTTTCTTCAATCTTCTTTCCAATGAAGGAGTTGCTTCAGCAGCAACAGAACGTACAGATTTCTTTCTTTTCAAAATATCAGAACTTTGAGCTGTTGTTTCTTTCTGATAAGTAACATTCTCAGCTTCAACTGTCACAGGTTCTGAAGAATGAACCCGTGCTTCGTTTTCACTATCAGATTCATCTCTGAGAATCATCTTCCTTCTCTTTTGTGGAGGTTGAGGAACAGACTTTGCCCTCTTTGGCCTAGAAGACGAAGGTCTGATGGTATGTGCTGATGATTCAGGTTGAGATGATTGTGTTGGTTTGAAATATGTTCTGATAGTTGGTTGTGGTTGTGATTGAGAAGTGTGAGGTGTTTGGGTGGTGGTGGGTGCTGATGGTTCAGGTTCAGATGGTTGGGCATCAGGATATAGTGCAGTGTATGTAACTGGATCATAGGTTATTAAGGCTTGTTTGACAGATAAAGGAATTTGGAGGGGTCTTAACACAGTCTTCTTATTATCAGTAGATAATAAGTCATTAAAAGCTCTTTTAGCTAGTCTAAATGGTGGAATTAATTCACTGGATAATTGGGGCTTATCAGTACAACAAAAACTATAAATAAACTGAGAGAATCTAGCAAAATAGACAGTATTCCTATCTTCTGTCATCCTATCCCCAATAAAGCCTAAAACAACACTTGCATAATCAAAATTAGTTTGATTAATGAGAGCACACCCGATTTGTTGACTGAATATAGGGATTGCATCGAAATTTGAACATTTGTTTGCAAAAGCCTTTATAATGCAGTCGAAGAAGAAACTCCATTCCCTCCTTATGTAAGGTCTCTTCAATTGACCCAGCTTTGCCAATGTCTTTTCATACCCCAGACTGGCCACCATATGTTGAAGAACTGGATCCTCAACAGTCGAATAAATGCAATTCTCAGGTAGTTGCAATGCTTGGTGAACTGTAGCCAAAGTAATGACATGCTCATCCTCCCCTGTTGTAAAGATGATACTTGGGGACCCTTGAGCACCACCATCACCATATACGCCACTTTTCCAAAACTCCAGCACTTAAGTTCCAGAAATTGCTTCAGGTTGGGTCAAAGCATACCCAATATCAGAATTAGCAAGGAAATCCTGAATAAAGTGAAGTTCCGATGGAGCTTCAGCCTTGCTAAGAATAGACGAGTAGTTGTTAGGAACAAACTTAGCTCCATTGAAAATCAAGTCTTTTGGTGCCATCTCTGTAAGAAATTAAGTGAGAAAATAGATTGCTTGAAAGGTGTTTGTGAAAATGCCTGTAAGAAAAACTGCTTCAGAGAATATTAATGGGTGAGAGAAATAAGAGAGATGAGAGAATAAGAAAAGTAGGTAAAAGATTAGAAAATCTTTTAAATCTCTTATTTATACAGCCCATGTGATAACAGTTAATTTTTGAAGCATGGCAAATAATTTACACCTGGCAACGTGTGAACAGTCAGTAAAAAGTTAAAGCAAGAGTTAATGGGCATGGGAAATAAGCAATAATTACCGTGCACATGCAGTTTTTCAGGACAAACATGTTTACCACTAACCCAAATGATTATGACTATTTTTATCTCCCCTAATTATATTCTGATTAAATATGACCGTTCATTATTTACCACAAATAAGTCAAGTAAATAATAATGCCATGTAAGCATCAGAGATTCCATCAGGATTTAATATCAGAACTTAACTATTATCAGAACTTAACAATCATCAGAATATGGCTTATCAACTCAAAAAGTGAATATCTTTTTATGTGATTCTTCATACAAATACTGACTTGTTTTCTTCAGAGTTTAATCATCAGAACTTCCATCAGAACTTGTCCTCAGAATTTATGCATATGACACTAAACTGTTTGTCAGAAAAAACTTAATCACCACAGTAATTTTCATCATTCATATGGAGTGAAAGTGTGTGCATTCAGCAGAATATCAGATAAAGATTAAAGTCTGATAAACTTCAGTACATCTTAGAAATAAGGCATAACTAAGAAAAGTGCTTCAAATCTGTCGCTACTATAAAATAAATTTATGCAAGAGTCCACCTCAACTGTTTGTGCTCATTTTATGCATCTTTTGAAATTCCTTTTTACAGTGGCTTCTCAGTGTAAGTGAGTCACAACTGCTTATCATAATTTATGCTATTATCAGAGTATTTCTCCAGTAATCAGAGAATGTGAAAAGTCATCAAGAAAAATTTATTTGCTTTTCTAATGCATATTATTTAATACCAGCAATGCACTTGGGTCTTCCCTTCCATATTATTTACTCTAGATCTCAAAGGAGTACCTGACTTTTATTATTCTTTTCTTTTCTTTTCTTTTGATAAGTGAGGCTTATCAGCATTTAGTTCATCCTTAAGATTTACTGACATCATAATTTGATAGATAAGAAGCAAGAATCTAGTTTATGACTTAGTAATAAGATACACAAAGTAAACTTGACTAAGCTCAAAATCAGAATTTGCTTGTGTTAATGAGATTCCATATAAACAACTAATTCAAACATGGGGTTTCTAGTATGTTAAAGACTACTAGGTCAGCATCTAGCACAGTTATCCTCATTGGATTAATTAGTCACAGAACATTTAAAATACTTATCAGAGTATATAGATCCACATCAGATAACAATCAATATTTAATGAATTTTAATTTAAGCACATATTACATGAAGATAAGACAATCTGTAAACACTGATCATAAAGTCTGATGCATGAGAACAAAAACTAAGCAGATTTAGAGAAAGAACCTGAAATTATTCCAAGTTTATTTACCAGTCTTGTAAAGGTAGCTTCACATAGTGGTTTTGTGAAGATATCTTCTAGTGTTGATCTGTTGGAACAAAGTGCAATTCCACTGTACCTTCCATTACATGTTCCCTTATGAAATGGTACCTAATGCTAATGTGCTTTGTCATTGAGTGTTGAACTGGATTACCTATCATAGCAATAACACTTTGATTATCACAGTAAATATGTATTTTATAAAATTCTAACCCATAATCTAGTAACTGATTCGTCATCCAAAGAATCTGTACACAACAACTTCCTGCATCAATATATTATGCTTCTGCAGTTGATATGGAAATTGACTTCTGTTTCCTGCTAAAACAAGAAACCAATCTGCCTCCAAGAAATTGGCAGCTTCCACTAGTGTTTTTCCTGTCTATTTTGCATCATGCAAAATCTGCATCTGAGTAACCTATTAGCTTAAAATCTGATTCTCTAGGATACCACAATCCTAGATCAGCTGTACCCTCGAGGTACTTGAGAATTCTTTTCACAACTATTAAATTAGGTTCTCTTGGATCAGCCTGAAATCTTGCACAAAGACAGGTAGCATACATGATATCAGGTCTACTTGCAGTTAAATAGAGTAAAGAGCCAATCATACCTCTGTAGTTAGTAATATCTATTGATGAACCAATATCTTTATCTAACTTGGTTGAACAATCTTGCATTCCAAATTTCTTCAGTAAATTTCCGGTGTACTTGGATTGACAGATAAAAGTACCTTCTTTATTTTGCTTGACTTGAAAGCCCAGAAAATAACTAAGTTCTCCCATCGTACTCATTTGATATCTTGACTGCATTAACTTTGCAAACCTTTCACAGAGTTTGGCATTTGTAGAACCAAATATGATATCATCAACATATATTTGTACCAAAAGTAGGTCCTTTCCATAGTTGAGGTATAATAATTTTTTATCAATTGTACCTCTGTGAAATCCACTTTCCAGAAGGAATTGAGCTAAAGTCTCATACCATGCTCTAGGAGCTTGCTTAAGGCCATAAAGTGCTTTGTCAAGCCTGTAGACATGATTTGGAAATTTTGAATCTACAAAGCCTGGAGGTTGTTCAACATAGACCTCTTCTTCCAATTCTCCATTAAGAAAAGCACTTTTCACATCCATTTGAAAGACTTTAAACTTTTTGTGAGCAGCATAAGCCAAAAAGATTCTTATGGCTTCCAATCTAGCAACTGGTGCAAATGTTTCATTATAATTAATACCCTCCTGTTAAGAGTAGCCTTTAGCAACCAGCCTTTCTTTATTCCTTGTAATTATGCCATCACTGTCAGTTTTATTTCTGAACACCCATTTTGTGCCAACTACTGATCTGTTCTTTGGTCTTGGCACTAGGGTCCAGACTTTATTTCTTTCAAATTCATTTAACTCTTCATACATTGCTTGCACCCAATCAGCATCTTGAAGAGCTTCTTCCACTTTCTTTGGTTCAGTCTGAGATAGAAAAGAATGATAGAGACATTAATTTGATTTTACAGTTCTAGCTCTAACACCTACTTCAGGATCTCCAATTATTAAGTCAGGTGTATGTGATTTGGTCCACTTCCTTGCAGATTGAAGTTGACTTCTAGAACTGGATCCTCCCCCATGATCCATGCTGTCTCCATCAGCATTTTCTGATGCTCCCCTTGTAGTTATGCTCTCTGAGACTTTAGAATATGACTTGGATCCTTCAGGATTTGAAGTATCAGAGTTTCCAGAATTACTAGATGAATCAGAACTTGAAGAGCCAGTGACAGGTTCTGATGCTTCTTGAGAGTCTTGAGATGTGGTAGGATCTTTAGCTTGCTCCCATGCTGTCTCCATCAACATTTTCTGATGCTCCCCCTATAGTTATGCTCTCTGAGACTTCAGAATATGACTTGGATCCTTCAGGATTTGAAGTATCAGAGTTTCCAGAATTATCAGAATTTGGCTCATCAGAACTAGATGAATCAGAACTTGAAGAGCCAGTGACAGGTTCTGATTCTTCTTGAGAGTCTTGAGATGTGGTAGGATCTTCATCTTGCTCCCCCTGGATAGGTGCATTTTTCTTTGGAGTTGTTACCACAGATTCAATGACATCAGTACTTACAAGATTAGAGTATAAATCATCAGAATTTGCAGAATCAGAATTTAAGTCTTTATTTTCAAATCTCAGTTGATCATGATCATTGAAATCTTCAATTCCAGTAATCTTCTTATCATCAAAAGATACATTGATAGATTCCATGAAAACCCTTGTTCTTAAATTTTAGACCCTGAAGGCTTTTGTGGAAAGTGGATATCCAACAAAAATTCTTTCATCTATTCAGAATCTGACTTTACAGTTTTAGCTACAAACTTAACAGGATTTACCTTTGGCTTAGCAGTCTGTTTAACAATAATAGGCTCAATTTGTTCAGTTCTTTTTTCACTTTTTCTCGTCTCCATAACCTAAGCCCTCTTTCCAGTTTTAACTACTTAATAAATTATGAGTTGTTCTGCCAGAGTTAGTCCAAGTCCTGATAATCTCTTTTTCTTTTTCTAACTCAGTTTTTAGAGATTGATTCAATTTTAGCAATTCATCTCTAACATAAAAAGCATCATCTCTTTCTTTCTGAGTTTGATGGAACATAACTAACTCCTTTTCTAAATAGTCATTCCTTTTCTTATAAGCAAGATTTTCAGAAGTTAATCTTTCACATGTTAAAGTTTGATCTCTGTAGCTAATAAACATGGTTTTAAGATATAATCTCAACTCAATAATATCATCAGTATGAAAAGTATAAGTTGTTTGAGGTACCTTCAATTCAGCAATTTCAGGGCTGCCATCAGCATTTGCCATTAAAGCATAATTCACCTCATCTTCAGAATCTGAAGAGTCTGTCCAGCTTTTCTTCTTTATGACAAGTTCCTTGCCTTTGTCACTCTTTCCTTTCTTGCAGTCAGGAGATATATGGCCTCTTTCACCACAATTATAGCATTTGACATTTGAGTTGTCTCCTCTGTCAGACTTTGCACTTTTGCCTTCATACTTTCTGAACCCTTTCTTATTAGAAGTTCCACCTTTCTTGGAAAACTTCTTTCCCCTTCTGAATTTCCTGTAGGCTATCTTTGTGATACTCTTCACCATAAGAGCACACAATTTCATCATATCTTCATCAACATCTATTTCAGGTAAACTTTCAGTTTCTGAATCATCATCATCAGAACTTGATGATTCTGAATTAGACTTTATGATGAGAGCCTTTCCTTTTCCTTTCTTTAAGACAACCACTTTGGGGGATTCCTCCTCAGCTTTAAGAGCAACTGTCCTTGACTTTCTCCCATGCCTTTTGCTTCTTTGATCCATCTCAAGTTTATAAGTCTCGAGCATACCATAAATTTCATCAAGAGTAGTTTCATCAAGAGCATAATTGTCTCTTATAGTAGTAGACTTCAAATCCCAACTTTCAGGAAGAGCTAAAAGGAATTTTAGATTTAAATCTTCAAGATCATATTTCTTGTCCACCAGATCATTCAAGAGTTTGACAAACCTGTCATATAAGTCAGTTAATGACTCATCAGCTTTTGAGTCAAAGTGCTCATACTCTTGAGTGAGTATAGTCCTCCTGTTCTTTTTGATTGCATCAGTTCCCTGACATCTTGTCTCCAAAGCATCCCATATCTCCTTTGCAGTCTTGCAATGAATTACCCTGTTTGACATGACATTATCAATGGAACTATGCAGCAAATGCCTTACCTTTGCATCTTTGGCAATAGATGAGATATCTTCAGCTGTATACTCAATTTTCTCCTTTTGTATGGTCTTTGCTGGCTGATCTGTAACTACAAAAGAGAGCTTGGTTGGCTTATATGGTCCTTCATTAATTCTATCAAGGTATTCTGGATCTGTAGCTTCCAGAAATATAGCCATCTTCACTTTCCATATGGGATGCTCAGAAGGTCTCAGTATGGGAACCCTAATAATCTCATATCGACTGTGGATTTGAGTGTTTTTAGTTTCTTTAGTTTTGTTGGGCTTGGTTGAAGTTTCTGCTTCTTCAGACATGATTGTTTTGGATCTTTATTATATGTGTGTTAACAGATAAGCTCTGATACCAATTGTTAGGTCACACAACACTCTAGAAGGGGGTTGAATACAGTGTTTATTACAATCAAATTGATTTTGAACACAAGTAACAGTAAACATATATATTCAATATAATAAACTCTGTTACAATGGAACTGTTCTCTCTTAGTGATGAACAAATATCACTAAGAGCTTCTAGGTTACAATGTATGATCTTCTCGATAATGATAACACATATAGTGTAAACCTATATCTATGTTTATATAGTACACAGTTACAAGATAACTTCTAATTGATATGGAATATAATTTTGTCTCCTAAAATATATCAATCAGATATCTTATACAAGTCTTCTTATCTTCGAACTCTTTCCATGCATATCTTCTTTTGTATTAGTCTCGATCTTCTATCCTGCAAATCAGCTTCCTTCCTTAACTGTAAGTCCTCCTGTACTTAAGTTCTGATATGACCTTAAGTTCTGATATCTATCTTCTGACTTCTAGTAAGTCCTGATATTTCCTGTTTGTTAAGATCTGAAAACTAAACATGAAACATATTAGACATGACATCTCAAATATATCTAACATACTCGGAGATTTATATCACCACTAAAGACTTCACCCGAATTACCATCTTATAAATGTTCTTATTGCAATAAAATGGGACATACCTTTCAATATTGCAAATTCAAGAATGGTGAAATTAAGGGGAAGTATGTACGAATTCACAAGGAATCATACAAGAAAGATGATAAACATGTGCCTTACAAAAATGTGGAATATAAAAATCTAAGGAAACAATGGTCTCATCAACCTACTATGTTTCAAAATAGAAACACACAATATCACGTAAATGGTAATGCATTTAGAAGGCAACAACCTCCTAATAGAAATGCTTATGCTACTTACCATGCTAATAATAGATATAATGTTTATCATGCTCCATCAAGATTTCATGATAGCTCTAGGTATTATCAACCTCAAATTAGGCCTTATGCATCTAGAAATATTTATGTGCCTAATGATAATTATACCATGCCTAGATTCTTTCATGAAAGATCAAATGATATATATGATGTACTAACCCCAGGACCCTCAAGACAAAGGGGTACCTATAAATTTAACTAATCATGTTTGTAGGTTAGTCTTGAAAGGAATATGTCCTAAGTCCAATCATGTATTAGGATTTAGGAATAACTTTTATGTAATCTGTTTTGATTTCATTGATATTAATAAAGACTTGTTTTGTTTTTATTACGGGCTTTATCTATTTAAGTGTTTAAATAAGATATACCATAGTTTAGAGTAAAGCTTTTTATGGATTATGATGAGATCATAATAGTGAGACCTAAAAAAATGATAACTCTAAACTTAAATAGTTCCTGGTCGTAGGATTACTAACTGGTAATTAATAATCCGCAGAGATCGGTACATACTATGCTTGCTTCATTATGAAGGATGTCTGTTCTCACTACCGGCTTAATATTGAACCTACAGGGTCACACCATAAAAAGAGAATGATTTTTTGGTGGAGGAATTAATTAATAATGGCTAATAATTATTTATTTGTGAAATAAATAATTAATTGGCAAATTTAATAATTAATTAAATGAGATTTAATTGATTATAAATTAATTAAGAAAAGTTCTTAATATTATTAATTAAAGGATTTAATTTTTGGAAATTAAATCAAGAGAGAGAATTATTTTTAAAGTGTTTAGAAAAAGGATTAATAATTAAAAGGTGTTTTAATTATTAATGAGAATAATAAATTGGATAATAATAATATTATTTATGGGAAAATTTCAGCTGAAAATTTTGCCTATAAATACACTATTATAGACCCTATTTTATTAGAACCCTAGAAACCCAAAAGTTTTAGAAAACCAAATTCTCTCCACCTCCTCCTCCTCCTAAAAGTCGTTTTCTTGGTGGATACCGGTGGAGTGCTTCACACTTGAGGAGCAACTGCTAAGGATCTCTGATCGTTGTCTTCGAATTATTTTTAAAGGTTAGATTCGATCCCTCGAATTTTTATTCACGATTTATATGCTTTTATTTGGATTTTGTGTGTGTAAAAGTGTTTTTCCACGCCCCGCTGTGTTTAAAAATCCAACAATGGTATCAGAGCATAGGTTGTATGCATATAGATCTGTGGTAAAAATTTCAGAATTTTATGTGCTTGTATGAATTAATTATGATTTTTACAAGTTATATTATGGATTAATTTTGTCTGATGAGAAATCGTTTCTCAGAATAATTTTGAATGTTGATCTGGGTTCTACAAGTGTTGTAGATCGTCTGGGTATTTTTTTCATAATTTTGTGATGTATAGATTTTTTATTATGATTTTTTGAAATTCTTGTAATTAAATTCATAATTAAATAAGTAAATATATGTATATATTGTATATATATATATGTTTGTATATATCTGTACGTCTGCAAAGGTTGTCTGCTGTTGTTTGTTGATGGCACAGACAAAGACAAAGGTACAGGTGACAAGTCAGGCACGTTTTCCGAGACGCGGCGGCGGCGGCTGATGCTAAAAAAAAAATAGGGGTGTAACGCATTCTGGGAATGCGTTACACACCTGTGGCGCATTCACGGAATGCGTTACACCCTTTAATGGCTTAAAAGGGGTGTAACGCATCACCAGAATGCTTTACAGGGCTTGTAACGCGTTCCTGTAATGCGTTACAGCCCGTCTGTTGATATTAAAATTGATTTTCTGGAAGTTTCGTAACTCCGTTTTGGGCGTGCAATATACCGTTGGATTCGTTTTTTCAAGACGGATCTAATGGTGTGATCAATTTTAGTTTATATAAAAGTTTTGAACTGTTTATATTTCATGAAGTGTTTTCAAGCTGATTTTGATCGTTTTAATTGCTTTTAAATGCTTCATGTGATACATAGAGATGTATAATGCTTAGTTCTATGTGCTAGATGATGTAACATGCCTACCTTGATGTTTACTCATGTTGATATATGTGATATATGCTTAGTTTATCATGCGATGATAGATTTAGGTGAACTTAAATGAACATAAGGCGTTTGTTAGACAACCTAGTATAGTGAAATTGTTTCATAACCTTAAGAATAATATTATGAATACAATCATGAGATTCTTGTGTTTGTGAAACACGTAATTGAATATGAATTTTCGATATGAGAGAAAGGATGATTCTGTCAACAACAGATTTCTATCTATAAGAAAGGGTTATTAAGTGACGCCTCTTGACAATGCTCCACCCGATCTGGGAATCATCTGATTATTGATTATTGATTTGAAATATTTAATTTAAAAGGAAGAATTTCTTTATAATATGATTATGATTGTAACGTAATATAATCCCTCTAAAATTAAATAATATCAAGTAGTGATTGGCCAATGACACAACAGGCTTGTGTCGGTCATAGCCTTCCAACATGGTAGAAAGTAGTTCTTATTTTTGAATCATTGTCATTTCGTGCCACAGCTGAGGGCTTTGATTTCGAAATAAGAAATACTTGTCTATTACATAGAGATGTGTACATTGAATAAGAATCTAAAGGTCGTTACGTGCCACAGCCGTGGGCCTTTGGGGACTGATTCAACTGTACGGAATTTTGGTTAGACTTGACTTAGAATATTGAGTTTGTCGTGCCACAGCCGTGACTCAATTATTCAAGAGGCTAAAGTTTGATTAGGGAATAACATTAGATGTAATTGACAAGAGTTGTCTGCCTATTAAACATTACATGGCGTTTCGTGCCACAGCCGAGGTTGTGTGATGGAATGTAGGATCCCTATTCCCACTAGCATTATGAATGCTTAATTTTTCACGTAGGGGGTTGAATAAATTAGGAAAACTAGTGGGAGCCACTTATGAATAAAGACCCGATTCATATAGTGTTTTAAAATGAAATCGAATATTTGCTAAGTGTTGTTATGTGTTTATCATTTACAGATTTATAATATACATTATGTCTTCTGCACTATCACTCAGGAGCATACTAGATGCTCACAAATTGACTGGTCCTAATTATGCTGACTGGCTTCGAAATTTGAGAATTGTTCTCAGGATTGAGAAGCTGGAATACGTGATTGACTCACCTAAGCCTACTGAACCTGCTAGCGATGCGCATAATGATGAACATGTTGTGTATCGTAAGTGGATAGATGATGCAAATGTTTCTCAATGCATCATGCTAGCTTCCATGAACATTGAGCTACAGAAGCAACATGAGCATATGGATGCTCACACTATCCTCATGCATCTACAAGAGTTGTATGATATGGTAGGGAGGACAGCTCGATATGAGATATCGAAGGAGTTGTTCGGTTGTAGGATGTCTGAGGGATCATCTGTGAATGACCATGTACTTAAGATGATCAATTTGATTGAACGTCTTGGACAACTTGGTTTTGCCATGGATGGGGAGCTGACCAAGACTTGGTCTTGCAATCACTTCCGAGTTCGTTCTCGCAGTTTGTTGTGAACTTTCACATGAATAAGTTGGATGTCAGCCTGCCTGAACTCCACAACATGTTGAAGACTGCGGAATCGAATTTTTCCCCTAAGAAGAGTTCTGTTCTTCTAATTGGTGAAGGTTCCAATCCTAAGAAAAGGAAGAGGAACTCTTCCAAGAAGAAGAAAGTAGGTGAGAAAACGCCGGTTCCACCAAAAGCTGAAGACCCCAAGAGCAAAGTTGTTTGCTTTCACTGTAACAAGGTGGGGCACTGGAAGAGGAACTGCAAGGTTTACCTTGCAGAATTGAAGAAGAAGGGTAGTGAGACTACCACTTCTGATTCAGTTATGTTCATGATAGAAGTGAATATGTCATTTCTACTTGGGTATTAGATACCGCCTGTGGTTCTCATATCTGCAATTTGTTGCAGGGACCAAGGAGAAGTAGGACTCTTGAGGAAGAGGAGGTGATTCTACTGATGGGAAATGGAGCAAGAGTTGCTGCTGAAGATGTAGAATCATTTCATTTACATATGCCTACGGGCAAGACTATTGTTTGAAATAATTGTTATTTTGTTCCCTCGAGTGTGAGGAATGTTATTCCCATGTTAGACTTGGGTGGATTTTTCATTTATTATTGAGAATAATGAATGTTCTATTCTTAGAGATAATATTCTTTATGGACGTGGTACTTTAAATAATGGTCTGAATATATGTGACATAATTTACTTCAGATTGAACAAACTAATAAAAGAAAAGGGATGATGAAAATCTCACTTGAATGTGGCACTGCAGTCTCCATTTAGTAGACATGGAGAGAGGGCTGCAAATTTGCTAGGAATGGTACACAGAGATGTATGTGGACCAATGTCTATGCAAGCCATGGGTGGATTTTCATACTTCATTACTTTCATAGATGATAGATCTGGATTCGGATATGTGTTTGATGAAACACAAGTCTGAGGCCTTTGAAAAGTTCAAAGAGTATAAGTATGAAGTGGAGAAACAACCAAATATAGTATTATAACTATTCGATCAGATCGAGGTGGTGAATACTTTAATGGAGTGTTTCTAGATTATCTCAAAGTAAATGGTATAGTCTCCCAGTGGACTCCTCCAGATTGGTATCTAAAAGGAGAAATCGAACTTTGTTAGACATAGTTCGGTCCATGATGAGCTATGCAAATCTTCCAGTATTCCTATGGGGTTATGCATTGGAAACCTCAGCATATTTACTGAACAAGGTGCCTTCCAAATCTGTTCCTCAAACTCCGTATGAGATATGGAAAGAAAGGAAACCAAGTCTTAAACACGTTAAGATTTGGGGATGTCCAGCTTATGTCAAGTAAGTTGACCCAGATAAGCTGGAATATCGATCCGTAAAATGTAGTTTTGTGGGATATCCTAAAGAGACTTTAGGGTATTACTTTTACACCGATCATCGGGTGTTTGTCTCCAGACATGCTACCTTCTTGGAAAAGGAGTTTATCCTTGAAGGAAACAGTGGGAGCAACATTAAACTTGATGAAGTTCAAGAAGCACAAACTACTACGGATCAAGTGGAAACACCTGTTCTGACTGAACAACCTTTTGTGGAACAGCCCATTCATAGATCAGGGAGAGTGTCTCGCCAACCTGAGAGGTATTATGGCCTTGTCATTGAGAATGACAATGAGTTGTCAATCATTTGATGATGACGACCCTGTGACCTATAATGAGGCTATGAGTAGTGTTGACTCAGAGAAATGGCATAGTGCCATGAAATCTAGAATGGAATCTATGTATACGGTATACAAAAGATAGATTATAGCAGATGGCCAGGTGGAGACCTATAAGGCCAGGCTTTTGGGAAAAGGATTCAAACAAAGGCAATGGATTGACTTTGATGAAACTTTTTACATGTAGCCCTGTTAAAATCAGTTCGGATTTTGCTTGCGATTAATGTGGTTTAAAGCAAGCTTCTCGAAAGATGGAACATTCGTTTTGATGAGATAATCAAAGAGTTTGATTTTATCAAAAATGTAGATGAACCATCCGTCTACAAAAGGGTTAGTGGGAGCGCGGTAACATTTCTTATATTGTATTTAATTAGAGTTGACACACATAACAACATAGCAGACCCACTCACAAAGCTACTTTATGAAAGTCACTTTGATCGTCATAAAGACAAGATGGGTATTAGATACCGGAGTGATTGGCTTTAGTACAAGTGGGAGATTGAAAGGAATATGTCCTAAGTCCAATCATGTATTAGGATTTAGGAATAACTTTTATGTAATCTGTTTTGATTTCATTGATATTAATAAAGACTTGTTTTGTTTTTATTACGGGCTTTATCTATTTAAGTGTTTAAATAAGATATACCATAGTTTAGAGTAAAGCTTTTTATGGATTATGATGAGATCATAATAGTGAGACCTAAAAAGATGATAACTCTAAACTTAAATAGTTCCTGGTCGTAGGATTACTAACTGGTAATTAATAATCCGCAGAGATCGGTACATACTATGCTTGCTTCATTATGAAGGATGTCTGTTCTCATAGACATTTGTGTGGTGACACTATAGCTAGTACGTAGGTGCTTATTATAGAATAAGTTCACTGAACATGACTCGCCTAGCTGAACAACTGATGGAGTTCACTCACGTGTCAGCAGTTGTTCGCTTAGTGATAGTTGTACAAGTATCCTTAGACTTGAGGTCATCATAGTCATCTTGTGTACACTGAACTATGCTTTGGTTTAGTTCTTAGTCTCCAGGGACAATTATTAGGGCTCTTCTGGGTATAGGAATTTGTACGCGAAGATAGTGTATGATCAATAAAGGATCTACCCCTTCCAGTGAAGGAAGCGAATGTTCAAGGCTGATCCACTTATGCTAGTTCAGGAATCTCTGGCCAGAGTGAATGAAATTAGAAAGGAGTTTCTAATTTGCATAGAACTACGCATAGTAAATGGTAAGCAAGTGATTGAATTAGATAGGCTTGACACGAGATCCATGCCTTGTATTTAATCGGGACATTGTAGGGTAGAAGGAATTTATTGTACGGTAACTATTCACTGACAGGTTCTTGGTATTCTAAGCAGTGAATTCATATTATCCAGATAGTCGCGATATGTTGAAAAGCATCACTCACGATGTAGAATAAATGTGATTAATTAATTAATCATATTTAATAAATTAGAGAATTTATATAAATAATGATAAAATAGTTTTATTATTATTTATTTCTACTACCGGCTTAATATTAAACCTACAGGGTCACACCATAAAAAGAGAATGATTTTTTGGTGGAGTAATTAATTAATAATGGCTAATAATTATTTATTTGTGAAATAAATAATTAATTGGCAAATTTAATAATTAATTAAATAAGATTTAATTGATTATAAATTAATTAAGAAAAGTTCTTAATATTATTAATTAAATGATTTAATTTTTGGAAATTAAATCAAGAGAGAGAATTATTTCTAAAGTGTTTAGAAAAAGGATTAATAATTAAAAGGTGTTTTAATTATTAATGAGAATAATAAATGGGATAATAATAATATTATTTATGGGAAAATTTCAGCTGAAAATTTTGCCTATAAATACACTATTATAGACCCTATTTTATTAGAACCCTAGAAACCCAAAAGTTTTAGAAAACCAAATTCTCTCCACCTCCTCCTCCTCCTAAAAGTCGTTTTCTTGGTGGATACCGGTGGAGTGCTTCACACTTGAGGAGCAACTGCTAAGGATCTCTGATCGTTGTCTCTGAATTATTTTTAAAGGTTAGATTCGATTCCTCGAATTTTTATTCACGATTTATATGCTTTTATTTGGATTTTGTGTGTGTAGAAGTGTTTTTCCACGCCCCGCTGCGTTTAAAAATCCAACAAGTCTTGCCGCGAAATAAGACATTTGGTACCTTGATAGTGGATGTTCAAGACATATGACCGGTAACAAGTCACTCTTGAACAATATTAAAAAGGGTACCGCGGGGAGCGTAATATTTGGTGATAGTAGTAAAGGAAACATTGTCGGCATGTCAGATATCAAATGAGAAAGTTAAAATTTTTTACATTCAATTGGTCACCGGATTAAAGTACAATCTTCTCTCCATTAGTAAATTATGCAACAATGATTATAAGTTAATTTTCTACACTACTCATTGTTCTATATTAGATATATTTGGAAAGTTGGTTCTCACTTGCCCCAGAAATAAATATGTTTATACATGTGACATGAGTAAGCAAGTGAACGTGTACCTAATCACTATAAATGATGATCCATGGCTAGGTCATCGAAGATTAGGATATGCCAACATGAAGTTGATAAAGAATATATCAATTAAAGACCATATCTGAGGTATGCCAAAACTAAACTATCATAAAGATCATACTTGTGAAGCTTGCGAAGTTGGTAAGAAATTCGAGCATCTCACAAAGCAAAGTTTATGGTATCTACATCAAGACCTCTCGAGCTACTACATATGGATCTTATTGGTCCGGTTCCTATATAAAGTCTCAGAGGTTATTCATATACGTTAGTAGTTATGGATGATTATTCTAGATTTACATGGACTAAATTTCTCAAAGCCAAAAGTGATGCTTTTGAATCATTCTCATCTTTATGTAAAAGGATTCACAATCAACAAAATAAAACCATAGTCTATATAAGGACTAATCATGGTAAAGAATTTGAGAATTCTAGTTCACCAAGTTTTGTGATGAACATGGCATCACATATAATTTTTCCGCTCCATACACTCCTCAATCCAACGGATTAGTTGAACGGAAAAATAAAACACTCCAAGAAATGGCTAGCACAATGCTAAATGAATATCGTCGACCTAAATATTTTTGGGCCGAAGCTATGTCAACCGCTTGCCATATTCTTAATCGGGTTTTGCTACGACCTATAAAACAAAAGACTCCTTACAAGCTATATTTTGGCAAAACTCCGAAACTAAGCTACTTTCGAGTAATCGGAAGCAAGTGCTTCATATTAAATTTAAAAGATTACCTTACAAAGTTTGATCATAATGTTAGTGTTTGTGCCCTAGAGACAACACTATGATGTTTTAGTTTAAGATATTAGGATTATTAATGTTTATGTTCTATCGATTATTCCTTTAAAATTTATTAATTCTTAATTTACTGCGATATAAATGTTAGATTAATAAATGTCCTTGAAATATGATATGCAATTCTATATCTCTAAGTACATGATTTAAAAATGAGATTATGAGAATAGTATCAATATTCCTAAAGGTCCCTAGTCGAGTATTATTATTAAGGGACAATAGTAATGCATTAAGACTGGTGTGTTTGTTGACTGATGATCACATCTCATTGATCATAGGTATAGTGATACTAAAGTCAAAAACACAGGCAGATGTAAATGTACATGGTGCTGGACATACCCGATGTGAGATTCTACATGTCTGTTGTGTCTTAAGTAATTCTCACAGTGATAATGATGTAATGGTCCTTAGAACTGAAGTCATTATATTTCTATACGATAATTAATATACATTGATTCCATTAAAAGTTATCCTTGACCGGGTAATGATAAAAGTGGACATTGGGTATATTATGAATCGTATGAGAAATATGAATGATCTAGATGGGATTTAACCCTCCTATTTTAGGAGTGATATTATTGGCCTCTTGTGTGAGCTAGACTATAAAATGCGTGGCCACGCTCAAATGTTGATTTGATATGATAGTCTACTCATTGATCAAGAAAACCTGGATTAAATATTGATGAGGATGACACATTACATGCATCTAGTTTAATCTATAATATGTGGTTAAAGGGATTATATTACATTGTACATTATTCACGAAAGGTTTAATCGATCACCGATTCAATTATTATTACTTGGGTAGCAATTATTATTAATCGATCACGAATTAAATATATGTTTTTTACATGGATCCTGCGGTGGGTTTCAAAAATTCTGATTTTTTTATGTTTTTAATTACTGTTTTCGTTGCGTTTATGTGCTCGAAACCCAAAAATGACATCAGAGCTACTTGCTAAAAGTGTTTAATTCATTTATGTGTTTACTGGTTTTATGATTATAACATGTATACAATATTTCATGACTGTTATGTATGCGATTTTGTCTGTTTTACATGTTGTTATGTTTATATATGCGTATGTATATATATGTTTTGAATATATGATATTCATGAGAGTTGTATAATCATATGATGATTATATAATCTATATATATATAATTATATATATATTTTGTGTGTTTGTTCTTATTATAAAAATCGTATTTGATACGCATCTGAAACGAATGCAGCGGATTTGTTAAAATCTGCGTCTGGTGTCCGATTTTGGCGAACGAATACGCTATTTCATATGGAATCAAGCGTCTGAACGTAAGTGATAGAAAAAGCTATCAACGACTGATCTATAAGGCGTTTGACGACGTTTAGGCCCTATAATCTGCGATTTAATGTTATCAGATTTAATTTTGAATTTTCTGATTTTTTCAATATTTGGTTTTTATGATTAGATCATGATGGGTATGATATGTTAATATCAGATTATATGTTTTAACATATTATTTTGTGTTAATTGAGCATGGTGGATGGTTATGGCTTATGACCTTAGATTAATGGTTTTGGTTAATTAAATACGACTTGCATGTCATTTAATCTTGTATTATTAAATCTCGAATGTAACTCGAGTTCTTCTTGTAAGTTCATCAGATTAGTTTTCATATTTCATTCTTGTAATGTACATGAATACATGAAGATTTGAAGATCAAGGGTAATCCCACACGGAGGCCATCCAAGGAAGCAATACAAGAAAGAAGACATGTAATAGTTAGCCTGTATTTATTTTCCACCTTAGATTCACCTAGATCTTTGTCATTAGCTTGATAAAGATCACATAGGATAAAGCCATAACCAACCACGTTTATTTATTTCACTTTACATATATATGCGCATATGATGAATGTATGTGTAGAGTAGTTTATAAAGATGCATGCTTAATTCGATTAAGGATGTATGTATTAGATACGACACCCATGCCATGCTTGCTAAACAAGATAAAATCAGTAATGATTTAAGATTTTAAAATGAAAAAAACGATTATGAGATTCTCGTGTTTATGAAACACGGAATAAAATACAATTTTCTTTGTTTCTGATATGGGGCGATTTTTCCAAAAGCGAGTTCATTGAAATTGTAAGGTTGTGGGTTTTAAGCAAGACCATTGCTCCCTCACCACCTGGAAATCAAACCATTGACGAATATTGATTTGAAGTATTTTATTCAAGGAAAAATTGAGAATCTCTTTATGATGGGATCATGATCGTTTTAAAATTAACAAAATCCTAAAGTTAATATTAAGTTGATCAGATGCCTTCCAATGAGTCCAATGCGTTAACCCCTATATCGCCCAGGAGTGGGTTCGCCAAAGCGAAGTACTCCTATCTATCGTGGGAGATGTGTTAAAGTATATTGATACTTTTTTACTATTGGGTTTGACTTAACTAAGTTACCACAATAGGATTGTAAACTTAGAGGCATAGAGTTTGGCGAGATTTATTAGATAAATGTGAACAAATGTTGTTCCACCAAGCTATCCAAGAGTTATATAGTTGATATAATTGACAAATGTTGTCTACCTAAATAATAATGTTTTAGGAGAAAAGCCAAAGCTGACCTAACGCATGGTGAAATATGGATCTTGGCTCACTAGAAAGGATATAGAAGATATTCTTTCCGAATTAATAGATAGGGCTATTAATTTGATAAAAATAGTGGGAGATATATATTGTGTATATAATATATATGAATAATCACTTGAACATAATTTAATGATCATCCGTAGACTAAGTCATTTTATGCACTTTAATATTGTAGATATCAAATGACAAATAACACAAATAACTTCTTTATGTAATAGTCCCTGAGAAGGACAAGCTGACATGAAATAATTTCCTCAATTGACACGGGAACTTAAGGATTGTCCTCAGGTTCAAGGATGTCACTCAAACCCCTCCCTTGTTTTTTCTAGCTGAGAATGAAATATGTGCTGAACAAAATGCTTACCAGAAGCAAATTGATTATGCAACTGATGTTTCATGTCTCATGCTTGTAATTATGAGTGCTAAGCTTTAGAAGAAACAAGAGAATAATGATGCTTATGATATGATTGAGCACCCTCAAAGGATGTTTGAAGGATAGGCTCGTCAAAAAGATTTGACAATAATAAGGCACATTAATGGGAGAATGATATCCGGTTAGACCACATGTTCTAAAGATGATAGGTATATGTACCTTGATATTTTGGATTTCAAGAATAGTATAGAGACCCAGCTTGATTTGATCAAACAATCTTTGAACAACTTATATTCTTAGTTTGTTAAGAACAAAAGGAATGAGATAGACTAAACACTCACTGAGTTGTTAAGCATGTTTAGAACTGCTGAAAATAACACGGTAAAGGCATGAATTATGTCCATATTGATGATGTACACATAGAATGCAAATGGGTAAGGAAAGTGGACATGCAAGGTGAATATTTGATCTTATTCGGTGTCAAACCAAAGTCCAATCCCAAAGGGCTTTTGAAGCCTGATAGTGGTGATGCTAAAGGAGATGATTGTCTTTTCTGTGGAAATAACTGGATGATTGGAAGTTGAATTGCTGAGCTTGTTTGGAAGATCTAAAGAAGAAGACTATAAATGGTCAAGCTTCAGGTATCGGGTTAGAATTGGAGCAAAAGTTATTGCTCTAGTTGAAGGAACTTGATACCTAATTTTGCCCATATAGGCGAGATTGAGAACTTGATAAATTGTTATAACGTTCCTGCCTTTAGGGGTTACATTAAATCAATTTCTTGTCAGGTGAAGAAAGCTTTTCATTTTAATTAAATAAATAATAGTTATTTATTTTATTTTAATGATAAGGCCTATAATGTTGCACAATTAGTTAACAATTTATATGTTCTAAGATGACTCAAATCAAGCATTACCTCTACCATTGTCGTTAATCCATATTAATTAGAAACACATTTATGAGTTACATATAGATGGATACTTGGATAAGTTTGATTTTGAATCATACGGAAGATGTGAACTTTGTTTCATTTGCAAAATGACTAAAACTTCTTTTACCTGATCAGGTGAAAGGGCCACCGAATGATTATGACTTATACATAATGATGTATGTGGTCGAATGTGTATGATGGCAAGGGGTGGCTTATACTACTTCATAACATTTACTGATGCTTTTAGTAGATATGGATATGTGGTTCTTATGAAGAACAAATCCGATTCTTTTGAAATGTTCAAAGAATATAAGGATGAAGTAGAAAAGCAAACATAGGAAAATTATAAAAGTTTTACGATCAGATCGTGGAGGAGAATACTTAAACCTCAATTTCAAGAGTTCTTGAAAGAGTGTGATAGTGTATTATAACTTACTCCTTCTGGAACACCTCAATGGATTAGAGATTTTGAGAGGAGAAATCGTACCTTGTTGGACATAGTGCGATTGATGATGAGTCAAGCGGATCTTCCATTCAATTTCTAGGGTTATGCTCTAGAAATGGCTGCATATACACTTAACCAAGTTCCGAATAAAGCGGTTCAAAATACTCTGTATGAGATATAAAGTGATAAATGTCATATCATGTCATTTATGAAAATTTGGGTACGTGAAGCGTTTGTAAAATGTTTAGCCTCTAACAAGCTTGGACCAAAATTAGATAGTTGCTATTTTGTGGGATACCTAAGTGAGACTAGGGTATAGTTTTTATAATCCTTCCGAGAACAAAGTGTTTGTTGCTCGGGCCGCTGTATTTCTTGAGGGAGAACTACTTTCTAAGAAAATCAGTGGGAGGATAATACATCTCGATGAAGAACGAGAACCACATCATAACATCGAACCAGAGTTGGAATAAGATCAAGATGTACATCAAAATGTTGAAAGTAATCTTGTCCAAAAAACACAAGTTATTCGTAGATCTAGTAGGATTCACCATAAGCCCGAGAGAAATTATGAATTTCTTTTGACTCAAGATGGTGATGTGATGCTTACGGATAATGATAAGCCTCTCACCTACCAAGATGCTATGAACAGTTCAGACTCCAAGAGAGGGCTAGAGGCCATGAAATCCGAGATGGAATCTATGTATCAAAATAAAGTATTGACTTTAGTTGATCCACTCGAAGGGATAAAACCTATAGGGTGCAAGTGGGTTTTCAAGAAGAAAACTGACATGGATGGTAAAGTACAGACTTATAAGACGTGACTAGTTGCAAAAAGTTTCAAACAAATTCATGGTATAGACTATGATGAGACTTTTTCATCGGTTACTATGGTCAAGTCCATCTGGATTTTGTTAGCAATAGTTGCTTACTTTGACTATGAGATTTGGCAAATGGATGTCAAAACTACTTTCTTATATGGGAGCCTTGAAGAGGATGTATATATGATACAACCTGAGGGTTTTGTCGATCCAAAGTTTGTTAAGATAGTTTGTAATTGCTTCTATCTATTTATAGATTGAAGCAAGCCTTAAGGAGAATGAATATTTATTTTGATAAAATGGTCAAAAAGTTTAGCTTTATTCAAAATGAAGATGAACCATGTGTTTGCAAGAAGATTAGTGGGAGCCATGTGACATTCCTAGTATTATATGTAGATGACATATAACAAATAAGGAATGGCATACCTTCTCTACAGGCTGTTAAGACTTGGTTAAGAAATAGTTTCTTGGTGAAAGACTTGTGCGATGCTACCTATATATTAGGGATCAAGATCTATAGAGATAGATTGAAAATATTAATCGACCTAGTCGGAGTACATTCATTGATAAAATATTGCATCATTTTAGTATGCAGGAGATATAGAAATGATATGTTTTGATGTCTCATGGGATATTGATCTCAAAAGATAACTGCCCCCTAAATCATTAAATGATAAGGGTCGTTTGAGAAAGCTCCATATGCTTTAGCAATTGGATCTATAATATGTACAATGATATGTATTTATCCTGATGTTTCGTATGCCTTGAGCATGACGAGAAGATACCAGTCTAATCCAGGTGAGGGTTACTGGATTATTTTCAAGAATATTCTTAAGTACTTATGGAGGACTAAAGATTTATTTTTGGTATATGGAGAAGATAGGGAACTGGTTGTAAAGGGTTACACTGATACTAGTTTCTTAACCTAATTTCTGGATAGATAAGGATGATTATGTGTCTATGTCTAGTTTGTATTTTGTCTAAATATAAGTTATGTTAGCTGGAATGGTTCACAGCAAGAACATTGATGGTTCTATAATGGAAGCTGAATATATTGATACTTTTGAAACAACCAAAGAGACTGTTTAGGCATGTCCTTAGGTGATATCACCTTATTAATGAGATTAATGATCAAGGAGACATAAATGTAAAATGCATAGTAATGATAATGTTGCAGACCCACTGACTAAGGCTTTATCACAGCAGAAGCACGATGGTCATACTAGTTCCATGAGTATTAGATACATGGGTGATTGGCTCTAGTGCAAGTGGGAGATTGTTAGTGTTTGTGCCCTAGAGACAACACTATAATATTGTATTTTAAGACATTAAGATTATTAATGTTTATGTTCTATCGATTATTCCCTTTAAAATTTATTAATCCTTAATTTACTGCGATATAAATGTTAGATAAATAAATGTCCTTGGAATATGATATGCAATTTTATATCTCTAAGTACGTGATTTAGAAATGAGATTATGAGAATAGTTTCAATATTTCTAAAGGTCCCTAGTCGAGTATTATTATTAAGGGACAATAATAATGCATTAAGACTGGTGTGTTTGTTGACTGATGATCACATCTCATGGATCATAGGTATAGTGATACTAAAGTCAAAAACACAGGCAGATGTAAATGTACATGGTGCTGGACAGACCCGATGTGAGATTCTACATGTCTGTTGTGTCTTAAGTAATTCTCACAGTGATAATGATGTAATGGTCCTTAGAACTGAAGTCATTATATTTCTTTACGAGAATTAATATACATTGATTCCATTAAAGTTATCCTTGACCGGGTAATGATAAAAGTGGACATTGGGTATATTATGAATCGTATGAGAAATATGAATGATCTAGATGGGATTTATCCCTCCTATTTTAGGAGTAATATTATTGGCCTCTTGTGTGAGCTAGACTATAAAATGTGTGGCCACGCTCAAATGTTGATTTGATATGATAGTCTACTCATTGATCAAGGAAACCTGGATTAAATATTGATAAGGATGACACATTACATGCCTCTAGTTTAATCTATAGTATGTGGTTAAAGGGATTATATTACATTATACATTATTCACGAAAGGTTTAATCGATCACCGATTCAATTATTATTACTTGGGTAGCAATGATGTATTACTAGATGCCGCTCATTGTTTACGATTTTAAATTAAATTTAAAATTCGTTTCCAACGTAATAATAACCTATAGGGTCACACACAAAGAATGCTTGAAGGATTATTTAATTTAAATTGGATTTAAATTAAATTAAAGTAATTTGAATTATTTATAATATTAATTAAGTTTGACTTAATTAATTAGATAAATATTGATATTCGAATTTACTAATATTAATTATGAAATTTATTTGTTAAATAATTAAGTGTGATTTAATTATTATACAAATAGGAATTTCGAGTTAATAATAACTCCTAATTCGTTAAGAGTTATAATTCTTTTTCTACTCTCTATATAAAATCTCTTATGTGGCTGATTTTGCAAGCAAGACTTTTACTAAAACCCTAGCCATCAAGAGAGAAGATGGAGAGAGCAAGAAGAAACGATTTTGTGCTAGTACACATCCTGTCACGCCCCAAATTTAACAAAAGACACTATACGAATTATTACAATAGTTAACAAAAGTAAATAAATACATCTGAATCCAAGATCTTACAGTTCAGGGTTTGGAACAGCCCAACACCATTAACTATTACAACCTGATTTTAATTTCGAGTCCTCACACAAAATGATCACTAATCTACCTGAGCTCGAAATCCAAATCGGCATCACAAGTCTTACGCGCTATCTTCTTGAATCTAACCATATATGCTAGCTGTAATATTAGGGTAAAGCAAGTAGTGAGCCAATTGCTTAACAAGTGCTATAATATACATAAACAAGAATAAAAGAATAATAATGAAAATGAAAGATTCAACAATATAGTATCAAGAGATAAACTTTCAGGGTGATGGCATCTTTTTCTTGTAATAAAACAATTTAAAACCATTTCTTTATCAAAAACCATTTTATGACGCTACGGATTACAGCCGGTGATCAGCCGTGAAGTAATCCCGAACGTCGCTGGGTTCTAGAACATTAATGGGATCCCTAGGTGTCACACCCCCAACTTAAATAGCAAAATAATTATAGCTATTACATCATTTTAATGAGTATTACACAACCAAAATCCAAGATCTTATAGTTTAGGGTTTGGAACAGCCCAACACTACCAACTATTACATCTGATTACAAATACCGAGTCCTCACACAACTATTATTACTTATTCTACCTGAGCTCGAACATAAGCATCAGCATCACAGGTCTTACGGGCAGTCTGCTTGAATCTAACCATGGCTGCTAGCTGTAATATCAGGGTAAAGCAAGAAGTGAGCCAAAAGCTCAACAAGTGCTAACAATACAACGCAAAGCATAAATCGAGATATACCTTTAGGAATGACAATGGAATGACATAATTAATGATAATCGAGAGATAAAACTTATGTGAGTTGGCATCATTTTGCTTGCATCAAAACAAATTAAAACCATTCTTAATCAAAATCATTTTATGACGCTACGGATTACAGCCGGTGATCAGCCGCGAAGTAATCCCGAACCTCGCTGGGTTCTAAAACATTATTGGGAATCCCTAGGCAACTTTTAAGCCTAATATAAGTGTGGAAAGGACTCGCGTCTCAGTCCAGATCCACCATTCAAGAAAACATTTGTCCCCCTTCGGGACTGAAAAATCCACCTTTTATTCATTTTGAAAACTGATGCCGATTTATGACAAAATCTCTTTTGACTGAAATCATTTTTTTTATCAGGGGATTATAGATCAACTTGAAACACTGGAAATATGACACTAAATCTCAGGGCCATGATCCACTAGACTTTACTATATTAGGGTAATCGAGAGATTTCCATAAACAAGAATTTTGACAAGGAAATTAAGCAAGGCTACTGGATAATATGAGAGAGTAATGCCAAACTAGGCTTAAAGCAATGGTTGTAGACAAGGTATAGGTATTAGAACATCAAGAAGATAAGCATCACTGGTTCCAATAGGATAGAGGTGCTAAAATATAAAGGAAGTGATCATCAGCTCAAGATATAACAGGGTATCAAGCTTTAGGGTAAGGATAGGGTTATCAAACAATCATGAATGAATTTAAGAAAAGATGGGCTTTTAGGTATCAAGATAAAGTTTCTATCGAGGTTATTTCAAGAGTTAAATCAAGGCATCAGGGTGCAACATCAAGATTTCTCAGGGATCAATAGCATGATAATCAAAAGGATCAATAAGGTATTATAACACATCTCTATTTTATCATGGCATTAAACTATCATGAAAGACTTTTGAACTACTTGCAATACGTACTCGAGGGTTCATGGCATCTCTATGTAACTCAAAGATAAACAAAAGATACTCTTGATTTAAATATATCAAAATGACTCAGGATAATTGCATCGATATATATATGAACTGTTTACAGTAAATGCGAAGGTCAAGTTGAATCACTTGCCTTGAGATAGACTGGTCTGGTCTGACTGGTAGGAGCAACAACTGGAGCTTCACTCGACTTTTATGGCAAGTTTTCCCTCGTCTCGATATCCTACATAAATAATAATAATCCTCATTATAATATATTCTTTCCATCTTAACCTATTTACAACCCGAAATTAAACATGGATGGCACTTAGGCCTATACACACTTAATTCATATCCACCATTTATATTTTCAAATGTACACACGTAGCCACATAATCACATATCGTATATTAATACCAAATAACATCATATACACCATAATGCCACACTAGGCTTGGATGATCTCGACTCACCACTTAAGTTACTTGGTCGCTAACTAATCGAAGTCTTCGAATTTGGGCTTCCTAACTCAATGTGCCTTTCCTAAATTATCCAAAACCTATTGACCCTCACTTGTGCCTTTTGTTCTACTGACCTTATACTATCTTACAACTATGGTGGTCGACCTAATACTCACTTCTAAGTGTCCTAAAACTATGTGATAAGTGAAAGTGCTCACTGGTGCAAATTTCAGAATGGTAACTAAGGTTTCTTGAGTGCATTAGACACTCTTAAACTACAAGTTTTTCTTCAAAATTTTTACACAAGACTCTCCTGACCTAAGGGCATCTCACAAGCTTGATGTGGCTCAAAGGCCTGGCTTGGGCCTTCTTGGGCCTAAGCTAAAAGTCCAAGGTACCCCTGTTTTTCTGGGCAGAAAATGCCCTGACTTGAATTAACTTGTGACACATGGTTCTAGCTCATATCCTATGAACTATGGTTGGAAAAACTTCTCTGACATACCCTCTAACTAAGGCTCAATTGGGCCTAATGAGGGCCTACCCATGACATGGGCAAATCTCCCTATTTCTAAGTTGCAACAAAACTGTCCCCTGCTGGACAGATTTTGTTATTCTACTTGTGCACCTAACCAAATGACATGCAAACCTCCAACCAACTCCTAAAACCTATTATATACTCCCCATACTAACTTCTGGTGGCTTGGGCCTCAAAGTGCACATCAATGACATGGTCAAAACTCACTCTAAACCTCAGGGTACTAAACTGATTTTTCTGCAGAAACTATAACTCTCATTTTCCAAGGTTTTGACTTGACAAACCCAATTATCAACAACTAAATACTTAAACCAAGACCTATACTTGGTATTCTACTGAACTAACTCCCTTTTTCTCAAAATAACCTTGGTGAGATCATCCTTACCTAAGGTGCAATTATGGCAAAACAAAAGAGACTACTCTTAACAAATCACAAATCTTCATGCTTTTGAAACAACAAGATATATATTTTTATAAAAGATAACCACAAATTATTACCATGCAACAAGAAGCATAAATCAATATTATCACATTATTCCTACTGAAATTAAGGCTCACTAACAAAATCTTTCCCAAATGATCAAAATCTTACAACAAACTAAGAGAATTCCACATGCATGCATGCCTTCGGGTTTTTCAAACCAAAACAACATATTTTCTACATATATTCCATCTTAAAATTGACATGCAAGCCTAGCATAAGGTATACCTAGATGATCACTTAGCATGCAAGGAGTTTTATCAAATTTTCACCACAAAATTCAAGTCATTATCACATAAACATGCAAAAATTGAACAAAACAACAAGAATGATTTCAAGGACCATTCATTCGGCTCCCATATGGTCATGGCCGAATGAAATGGATGGAAATGGCCATTAAATCATCAAGAGTTTCCTTCTCAAGACTTGGCACTTATCCATTTATTGTAGTCCTCTCGAAAACAACCTTAAATCCATAAGAATCAAGATTGTATTTTGAGTTTCACTAAAACCTTTACATGCAACCCTTAAACTTAAACTTTCTACTCAAAACTCTTTGAAATATGAATGATCATGATATAGGAAGTAATATTTACTTGTATGAAAGGTGGAAACTTGAATGTGGAATGAAGAAAAGGGGAGGGGGTAGGTTTTCGGCTAAAAACCCGAGAGGAGAGGGGGAGGGCCGAGAGGAGAGGAGGGAGGGAGGAGAAGTGTGGAAATGGTGGAGTGAAAGTGGTGTGTTTGTCATGTTTACTTGGTTTTTATTTGCCCATAAGTGAGTGGATGAGAGAAATTACAATAGTAACCTTCCAATCTTAGTTAGGTAGATTTGCATGCAAGGACAAAATAGTAATGTGGCTAGTAAAATGAAAGTGAGTGGGGTTGGAATTGCCCTCCTTGCCCCTTGGTTGAATAGAAGAGAGTTTGCATGCAAGGGTAATCATGTAATTTGATAATTATTAAGCAACTAATTTCCAAAGATTTATTTTTATATAATAAAATACAAGTTCAAAAATTATAAAATTTATACCATAAAATAACTTGGATTTTTAGAGACTTTATAAAATCATTTTCAAAATTTTGTGAACAAAATGTCTTTTAAAAGAAAATTTTTCCAAAGCTTAGAATATTCCTTATAAATCAAAAATAAAGAAATTAAATAAATTCTTGCTTTGAAAAATCATATACTACCCAAAGCAAATTTATAATGCAGAAATTTTCACTCACACAAACGTACAAGCATTGAATATATTTTTATTTAACTTAATATTATTCACAAATAATATTACATAAAATGCCGGTCGTAACATCCTCTCCCCCTTAAGGGATTCTGTCCCCAGAATCTAAGAGAACAGATGAGGATACCGGGAACGCATATCAGACTCTAACTCCCAAGTCGACTCTTCGACCTTAGGGTTCCTCCAAAGTACTTTCACTAACTTTACTGATTTATTTCTAAGACTCTTTACTTGCCAGTCGAGTACTTTAACCGGTTGCTCCACAAATGACAGGTCTGCCTGAATTTCTACAGGTTCATATTCTATCACATGGCTAGCGTCAGGATTGTACTTCTTAAGCAACGACACATGGAACACATTATGCACATGCTGATACTGAGGTGGTAAGGCCAACTCGTAGGCCACCTTTCCTACTTGACTCAAAATCTCAAAAGGACCTACGTATCTAGGTGCTAACTTTCCTTTCTTGCCAAATCTTATCAACCCTTTCCTAGGTGACACTTTTAGCAACACAGCTTCGCCAATTTGGAATTGAACATCCTTACGCGCTGGATCCGCATACTTCCTCTGTCTATCTTGAGCAGCAAGCAACCTTTTCTGAATTAACTTGACTGAGTCATGCAACTGTTGTACCAATTCTGAGCCGAGAATTCTTCCTTCTCCTACTTCATCCCAACTTGTTGGTGATCTACATTTTCGGCCGTACAAAGCTTCATATGGTGGCATGCCGATACTGGAATGATAGCTGTTGTTATATGAAAATTCAATCAATGGCAGGTGGTCGTCCCAACTTCCAGCAAAATCGATTGCACAACTGCGCAACATGTCTTCAATTGTCTGAATTGTTCTTTCACTCTGGCCATCAGTCTGCGGGTGATACGCCGTGCTCATATTCAACTTCGTGCCAAGACATTCCTGGAATTGCTTCCAGAATCTTGAGTTAAATCGGGGATCTCTGTCTGAAACTATTGATACAGGTACTCCATGCCTTAATACGATTTCGTGCACATACAGATGAACCAACTTGTCCAGTGACGACTTCTCATTTATTGGAAGGAAATGCGCCGACTTCGTAAGACGATCAATTATAACCCATATTGCGTCATGTCCGGACTTTGTTCGCGGTAGTCCTACTATAAAGTCCATAGCGAGATTTTCCCATTTCCATTCTGGAATCTTCAGGGGCTGAATTAATCCGCTTGGTCGTTGATGTTCTGCCTTTACTTTCTGACAGGTATAGCACTTCGCAACCCATTCTGCCACGTCTCTTTTCATATTTGGCCACCAAAAGTTCTTCTTTAAGTCTTGATACATCTTGGTGCTTCCCGGGTGGATTGAAAATTTCGAATGGTGGGCTTCATGGAGGATCTCATTCTTTAATTCAGATACATGGGGAATCCATATTCTGGATGAAAACCTTAGTATTCCTTGCTCATCCCTTTTAGTATTAATCTCTTCTCCAGATAACTGATTTTTCTCTTTTTCCATTACTTCCTCTTGATACTTCTTTATCTTTTCCAGTAGTGTTGGCTGAAAGGTCATTGCATGACAAACTTCTTTGACTTTCCCATAAGCACAAAGTTCCAATTCAAATTTTCCGATTTCTTCGGATAACTCTTTTGATGTTATCATTATATTCAATCTTTCCTTCCGACTCAGCGCATCGGCCACTACGTTCGCCTTTCCAGGATGGTAATTTATCGAACAGTCATAGTCCTTAATCAATTCCATCCATCTCCTCTGCCTCATATTGAGCTCTTTCTGAGTAAAAATGTATTTTAAACTCTTGTGATCCGTGTAGATTTCACACTTTTCTCCATAGAGATAGTGTCTCCAAATCTTGAGTGCGAACACTATGGCGGCTAGTTCCAAGTCATGCGTCGGATACTTTAACTCGTGCGGCTTCAACTGTCTTGACGCATATGCTATTACCTTACTGTGTTGCATCAACACACAACCCAAACCCTTATGTGAAGCGTCGTTGAATATTACAAAATTCCCTTGATCATCGGGAAGTACCAACACCGGAGCTGTTACCGACTTCTGTTTTAACCCTTGAAAGCTATTTTCACATTCTGCACTCCATTCAAACTTTTGATTCTTTCTGGTTAACTTGGTCAATGGTGTGGCGATCTTCGAGAAATCCTTGACGAATCTTCTATAGTATCCGGCCAATCCTAGAAAACTTCGCACTTCCGTAGGAGTCCTTGGCCTCTCCCAACTCATAACTGCCTCAATCTTCGCCGGATCCACTTTAATTCCATCATTTCCAATAACATGCCCCAAAAATTGAACTTCCTTTAACCAAAACTCACATTTGGTAAACTTGGCATACAACTTCTCTTGTCGGAGTATCTCCAATGCTATCCAGAGGTGCTGCATATGTTCTTCTTCCGATTTAGAATAAATAAGGATGTCATCAATAAATACCACGACAAATTTATCCAAATACTTCTTAAATACTCGATTCATCAGATCCATGAATGCGGCCGGAGCGTTGGTCAATCCAAACGGCATTACTAGGAATTCATAATGCCCATATCTGGTCCTAAATGCGGTCTTGGGAATATCTTCTTCCTTGATCTTTAATTGATGGTATCCCGATCTCAAGTCAATCTTCGAAAAACATTTTGCTCCCTTTAACTGATCAAAAAGGTCATCTATCCTTGGTAGCGGGTAGCGGTTCTTGATCGTTACTTTATTCAACTCCCGGTAATCTATGCATAGACGCATACTCCCATCTTTCTTCTTCACAAAGAGAACAGGTGCTCCCCATGGCGACGTACTTGGTCGTATCACTCCCTTATCCAATAATTCTTGTAGCTGGCTCGCCAACTCTTTCATTTTTGCTGGTGCCATCCTATACGGAGCCTTTGAAACTGGTTCCGTGCCTGGAGCAAGGTTGATCTCGAACTCAATTTGTCGATCTGGTGGTAAGCCTGGTAGTTCGTCGGGAAACACATCGGGGAACTCATTAACTACAGGAATATCTTCCATGCTGGGGCTGCCTCTCTCTGAATCCACTACATATGCTAGGAACGACTCACAACCTTTTCTAAGTAACTTCTTAGCCTGAATAATTGTAAGAAATAGTCGCTCTTGCCTCTGTCCCTTAAATACTACCTTCTCCCCACTCTTCGTCTTTAAATACACTCTCTTGGTCTTACAATTTATCTGAGCGCTATTCTCTCCTAACCAATCCATTCCTAAAATTATATCAAACTCTCCCAGCTTGAAGAGTATCAAGTCGGCCGAGAACTTATATCCCGAAATATCAATCTCACATTTTGGACAAAATTGATTCACAGGAATCTTCTCTTGGTTCGCAATTACCACATTTACTACCTCACTCATAACCGTTTTATCACATTGGATCTTATCAACAAAAGATTCTGATATGAAAGATCTTGTGGCTCCCGAATCAATCAATACTTTGGCTTTGACATTATTGAGTAAAAGTGTACCTGCTATCACCTCAGAATTCTGAACAGCATCTTTCATCTTTAGATCAAATGTCCTTGCTGTTGCTTGCGGGGTTGGTGCGGGTGGTGGAGGTAATGCCAATACCTCAGCTGGCACGCTTGCACTGGTACTTGCCACGTTCATCAGAGCTCTGACTGGTCCTGTTGCCTTACACTCCCTAGCCATGTGTCCAGTCTTCCCACATTTGTAGCACGTAACTCCTGGCTTCGGCATCTTGCACTCATTTGCCAAATGTCCCTTCTGATTGCACCTATAACAGGTCATACTCAGCTTATTGCATACTCCGGGGTGCCTTCTTCCACAGTGCTTGCATTCTGGCCTCTGGAACCTGTTTTCTCCAACTTGCCCTTGGCTTGCCTGATTGTTCCCTTTTGATTCTTGCCTTTTGCCCAAATTTCCTTTCCTTTGAAAATTTCCGCCCTTCTGGAAACCAATCCTCTTTACATTCCGATCTTGCGAACTTCCAGCTTCAGACTTTTCTCCATAAAATGGAACCTTCCTCTTCTTGTTATCCCTCTCTTTCCTTGACTGCATCCCATTATTCTCAATCAGAGCAGCTTTCTGTACTACTCCCGCATAAGTCTCAAGCTCAAACATAGCCACCCTATCTCTGATCCAAGGCTCCAATCCTTGCTGAAATTTCTTTGCTTTTTCTTCCTCAGTGCTGGTATACTTTGTCACAAACCTTGACAACTCAGTGAACTTCTTCTCATATTCCAGTACAGTCATGTTCCCTTGCTTTAACTCAAGAAATTTTAGCTCCATCTGATTCTGCATGTACTTAGGGTAATACTTGTCCAGAAATAACTTCTTAAATCTCTCCCAAGAAATCTGCTGAGTGACTTCCATAGCTTTTACTGATTCCCACCAATAAATGACTTCTCCCTTCAAGAAGTAAGTGGCATACAGCGTCTTCTGATCGTCTCCTAACTGTACCAACTCAAAAGCCCTTTCCATCTCCTTGATCCATGTGTTTGCTATCACTGGATCAGTGGTATCATGAAATACAGGTGGATTCACACTCTGAAAAGCCTTGAAAGTGACAATTTGTCTTGGTGGTACTGGTGGTTCAGGTGGTTGATATGGCTCACGGTTATCTTGGTTTTCAATTCGTTGTTGAAGAGTTAGTTGTTGTTGAGCTATAGCATTGGTTTGCTGTTGCAAGGTTTCCAGTAGTTGAAGAATGTTTGGGTCTGTGGTGAAGGTGGTTGTTGGGTTCTTCTTTTTGGGAGGCATGATCCTGAAATAAGAGTTGTGTTATAACAAATATGAATGATAAAATGATTCGAGGGTATCGCATGGCATTCGCATTTACATATGGGGTCAAGTTTCCAAATTAAGCAGATATGATGATAAAACATAAAATAACAGTTGAGAGCAGATGGAACAATAGCACATAATTATTGAAATTTTAAAGGTCACAATACATAGGATTGGGACATAGTCTGATTCTAGAAATAACAGGCTTATTTAAAGGAAAGACGGAAACAACTGGGGATTCCATAGAGTTTGATAGTACAATAACATGAAAGGTAAATGGAAAGAACTAAGGCTCCACTCCATCTGAACGGGGCTTGGTAGTCTTTTCCTCTCGAAGCGTCTTCACAATGCTCTGGAGCTCATCCGCCACCATCTGAATGACATACTGGCTGGTACGGTCCCGGTGCGCTGGCATCTCCTCAAGCTTAGTGTTGACGTACCCAACCAAGGTCTCAAGTCTCGCAATCATCTGCTCCTTGGGCTTCCCTTCGTAGTTTCGGCTGTCCGGATACACGTTCTTCAGTCGGTCTATCAGTCGGTCGTACTTGCCCTGAAGCATGTCGAACTCGCGCCTTAACTCAGCATACACGGAGAAAGCAATAGTGTCGTCCGACCCAGAGGATGACGAGGAATGCGCCCTTTGCTGACAACCAATAAGAGGAGTATTAATAATAATTTACTTAACCTACTCTCTCGCATAATATCTATAACCTACACACAAATCCTATAACCTATTTGGGCTGTCCAGGGACTCTAAACCGTAGCTCTGATACCAAAACCTGTCACACCCCCAACTTAAATAGCAAAATAATTATAGCTATTACATCATTTTAATGAGTATTACACAACCAAAATCCAAGATCTTACAGTTTAGGGTTTGGAACAGCCCAACACTACCAACTATTACATCTGATTACAAATACCGAGTCCTCACACAACTATTATTACTTATTCTACCTGAGCTCGAACATAAGCATCAGCATCACAGGTCTTACGGGCAGTCTGCTTGAATCTAACCATGGCTGCTAGCTGTAATATCAGGGTAAAGCAAGAAGTGAGCCAAAAGCTCAACAAGTGCTAACAATACAACGCAAAGCATAAATCGAGATATACCTTTAGGAATGACAATGGAATGACATAATTAATGATAATCGAGAGATAAAACTTATGTGAGTTGGCATCATTTTGCTTGCATCAAAACAAATTAAAACCATTCTTAATCAAAATCATTTTATGACGCTACGGATTACAGCCGGTGATCAGTCGCGAAGTAATCCCGAACCTCGCTGGGTTCTAAAACATTATTGGGAATCCCTAGGCAACTTTTAAGCCTAATATAAGTGTGGAAAGGACTCGCGTCTCAGTCCAGATCCACCATTCAAGAAAACATTTGTCCCCCTTTGGGACTGAAAAATCCACCTTTTATTCATTTTGAAAACTGATGCCGATTTATGACAAAATCTCTTTTGACTGAAATCATTTTTTTTATCAGGGGATTATAGATCAACTTGAAACACTGGAAATATGACACTAAATCTCAGGGCCATGATCCACTAGACTTTACTATATTAGGGTAATCGAGAGATTTCCATAAACAAGAATTTTGACAAGGAAATTAAGCAAGGCTACTGGATAATATGAGAGAGTAATGCCAAACTAGGCTTAAAGCAATGGTTGTAGACAAGGTATAGGTATTAGAACATCAAGAAGATAAGCATCACTGGTTCCAATAGGATAGAGGTGCTAAAATATAAAGGAAGTGATCATCAGCTCAAGATATAACAGGGTATCAAGCTTTAGGGTAAGGATAGGGTTATCAAACAATCATGAATGAATTTAAGAAAAGATGGGCTTTTAGGTATCAAGATAAAGTTTCTATCGAGGTTATTTCAAGAGTTAAATCAAGGCATCAGGGTGCAACATCAAGATTTCTCAGGGATCAATAGCATGATAATCAAAAGGATCAATAAGGTATTATAACACATCTCTATTTTATCATGGCATTAAACTATCATGAAAGACTTTTGAACTACTTGCAATACGTACTCGAGGGTTCATGGCATCTCTATGTAACTCAAAGATAAACAAAAGATACTCTTGATTTAAATATATCAAAATGACTCAGGATAATTGCATCGATATATATATGAACTGTTTACAGTAAATGCGAAGGTCAAGTTGAATCACTTGCCTTGAGATAGACTGGTCTGGTCTGACTGGTAGGAGCAACAACTGGAGCTTCACTCGACTTTTATGGCAAGTTTTCCCTCGTCTCGATATCCTACATAAATAATAATAATCCTCATTATAATATATTCTTTCCATCTTAACCTATTTACAACCCGAAATTAAACATGGATGGCACTTAGGCCTATACACACTTAATTCATATCCACCATTTATATTTTCAAATGTACACACGTAGCCACATAATCACATATCGTATATTAATACCAAATAACATCATATACACCATAATGCCACACTAGGCTTGGATGATCTCGACTCACCACTTAAGTTACTTGGTCGCTAACTAATCGAAGTCTTCGAATTTGGGCTTCCTAACTCAATGTGCCTTTCCTAAATTATCCAAAACCTATTGACCCTCACTTGTGCCTTTTGTTCTACTGACCTTATACTATCTTACAACTATGGTGGTCGACCTAATACTCACTTCTAAGTGTCCTAAAACTATGTGATAAGTGAAAGTGCTCACTGGTGCAAATTTCAGAATGGTAACTAAGGTTTCTTGAGTGCATTAGACACTCTTAAACTACAAGTTTTTCTTCAAAATTTTTACACAAGACTCTCCTGACCTAAGGGCATCTCACAAGCTTGATGTGGCTCAAAGGCCTGGCTTGGGCCTTCTTGGGCCTAAGCTAAAAGTCCAAGGTACCCCTGTTTTTCTGGGCAGAAAATGCCCTGACTTGAATTAACTTGTGACACATGGTTCTAGCTCATATCCTATGAACTATGGTTGGAAAAACTTCTCTGACATACCCTCTAACTAAGGCTCAATTGGGCCTAATGAGGGCCTACCCATGACATGGCCAAATCTCCCTATTTCTAAGTTGCAACAAAACTGTCCCCTGCTGGACAGATTTTGTTATTCTACTTGTGCACCTAACCAAATGACATGCAAACCTCCAACCAACTCCTAAAACCTATTATATACTCCCCATACTAACTTCTGGTGGCTTGGGCCTCAAAGTGCACATCAATGACATGGTCAAAACTCACTCTAAACCTCAGGGTACTAAACTGATTTTTCTGCAGAAACTATAACTCTCATTTTCCAAGGTTTTGACTTGACAAACCCAATTATCAACAACTAAATACTTAAACCAAGACCTATACTTGGTATTCTACTGAACTAACTCCCTTTTTCTCAAAATAACCTTGGTGAGATCATCCTTACCTAAGGTGCAATTATGGCAAAACAAAAGAGACTACTCTTAACAAATCGCAAATCTTCATGCTTTTGAAACAACAAGATATATATTTTTATAAAAGATAACCACAAATTATTACCATGCAACAAGAAGCATAAATCAATATTATCACATTATTCCTACTGAAATTAAGGCTCACTAACAAAATCTTTCCCAAATGATCAAAATCTTACAACAAACTAAGAGAATTCCACATGCATGCATGCCTTCGGGTTTTTCAAACCAAAACAACATATTTTCTACATATATTCCATCTTAAAATTGACATGCAAGCCTAGCATAAGGTATACCTAGATGATCACTTAGCATGCAAGGAGTTTTATCAAATTTTCACCACAAAATTCAAGTCATTATCACATAAACATGCAAAAATTGAACAAAACAACAAGAATGATTTCAAGGACCATTCATTCGGCTCCCATATGGTCATGGCCGAATGAAATGGATGGAAATGGCCATTAAATCATCAAGAGTTTCCTTCTCAAGACTTGGCACTTATCCATTTATTGTAGTCCTCTCGAAAACAACCTTAAATCCATAAGAATCAAGATTGTATTTTGAGTTTCACTAAAACCTTTACATGCAACCCTTAAACTTAAACTTTCTACTCAAAACTCTTTGAAATATGAATGATCATGATATAGGAAGTAATATTTACTTGTATGAAAGGTGGAAACTTGAATGTGGAATGAAGAAAAGGGGAGGGGGTAGGTTTTCGGCTAAAAACCCGAGAGGAGAGGGGGAGGGCCGAGAGGAGAGGAGGGAGGGAGGAGAAGTGTGGAAATGGTGGAGTGAAAGTGGTGTGTTTGTCATGTTTACTTGGTTTTTATTTGCCCATAAGTGAGTGGATGAGAGAAATTACAATAGTAACCTTCCAATCTTAGTTAGGTAGATTTGCATGCAAGGACAAAATAGTAATGTGGCTAGTAAAATGAAAGTGAGTGGGGTTGGAATTGCCCTCCTTGCCCCTTGGTTGAATAGAAGAGAGTTTGCATGCAAGGGTAATCATGTAATTTGATAATTATTAAGCAACTAATTTCCAAAGATTTATTTTTATATAATAAAATACAAGTTCAAAAATTATAAAATTTATACCATAAAATAACTTGGATTTTTAGAGACTTTATAAAATCATTTTCAAAATTTTGTGAACAAAATGTCTTTTAAAAGAAAATTTTTCCAAAGCTTAGAATATTCCTTATAAATCAAAAATAAAGAAATTAAATAAATTCTTGCTTTGAAAAATCATATACTACCCAAAGCAAATTTATAATGCAGAAATTTTCACTCACACAAACGTACAAGCATTGAATATATTTTTATTTAACTTAATATTATTCACAAATAATATTACATAAAATGCCGGTCGTAACACTAGGCAACCTTTAAGCCTACAAATTAAGAGCGGAAATGACTTGCGTCTCAGTCCAGATCCACTATTTCAAGAAAACATCTGTCCCCCTTTGGAACTGAAAATCCACTTTTTAAGTTTTATTATAAAAACTGAATTGATGCCAAGTGACGGTTAAACTATTAAACAATGAACATCTTTATCAAGGGTATTAGATCAACTTTAAAGCAATGATCAACTAGAATGATACCTTATCAAATGGAATCGCAAAGTTTCTATTCACAAGGAATTTGACAATGAGGTTTAACATGGTTGTTGGATAGTATAAAGGAACTAAGCCAAACTAGATTCAAGGTAATGGTTCCAGATAAGACATAGGTATTAAAATATAAAGAAGGTGAGCGTCAGTTCAAAGTATAACATGGTATCATGTTTTAGGGGTAAGAATAGGGTTATCATGCAATTATGAACAACTTTAAGGAATAACTGACTTTTAGATATCAAGATAAGGTTACTGAGTATAACTCTACAGGGTTCAACATCACAATTACTTTGGTATACTAGCATGGTATGACTTTTGAATCACTTGCATAGAAATCTTCAAGTAAAGTTAAACTACTTGCAATAAATACTTGAGGGTTCATGGCACTTGCATATAATACGAAAGATAGATTTGAAACCACTTGGATCATGTATACAATATATCAAGGTGAACTAGAATACTCGCATCATATATAAAAGCTGGGCTAACACACACTTGCAGTGTAAATAAAAAGGTAGGTTGAAATACTTTTCTTGAGAAAGGCTTGACATGACTAGCAGGTGGGATCAACTGGGAGCTTTACTCGACTTTAATAGCAAGTTTACCCTCGTTTTGTGAGCCTACACAAAATAATAATAACCCCATTATAATATATTCTCACCAACTCAACCTAATTATAAACCAAAATTAACCACTTTGGCCTATATACACACACATATTTACAATCACCTTATAAGCATAATAGCTCACATAGCCACATATGCTCACGTAACACATTTAAGTACATAATAATATATCAACACACTATATTGCATCACTAAGCTTGGATGATCTCACTCTGCTTGCTCAAGTCACTTAGTTATTCTACACTAGCCAAAACTCTTAATATTGACCTCATAACTCGAAGTGCCTTTTCTAAACCATCAAGTTCTTATTGACTCTGACTTAGGCCTTACACTCCACTGACCTTATACTATCTTACAACTATGGTTATCAACCTAGGCCTCACTCGTAAGTGCTCTAAAACTAAATGTGAAGTGAATGTGCTCATTATAGTGATTTCAGGATGACACCAATGGGTTTTTGAGTACAATAACACCCTTACACTTCAAGTTTATCTCCCAAACTTTTACACTAGACTTTTTTGATCATAAGGCAACTCCCAAACTTGGTGTGGCTCAAGGGCCTAGCTTGGGCCTTCCTAGGCCTAAGTTTAAAGTCCAATGTTCCCCTATTTTGCCCTAACTTGTCACACATGATTCTAACTCAATTCATATGAACTATGGCTGGAAAAACACCTCTGACACTCCCTCTAACTAAGTCCAACCAAGGCCTAGTGAGGGCCTACCCATGACATGGTCAAAACTCCTCATTTCTATGTTGTAGCAAAACTGTCCCCCTGCTGGACAGATTTCGTGTTTTCACTCATGCACCTAACCAAAAAATCTACAAACCTCTAACAAACACCTGAAATATAAAGTGTACCCCTTGTACTAGCATCTGGTGACTTGGGCCTCAAAGTGCATTACAATGAAATAGTCAAATCTCACTCTAAACCTTATGATATCAAACTGAAAAATCTACAAAATCTATTGTACCCCTTTCCACCATGTTTCCCACTTGACAAACCAAACCAAACATCAACCAAATCCCAAACTAATCCTCAACCAAGGCAACCTACTGAACTAACACTCCCACATACAATATTGGCTTAGTGGAGATCATCCTTACCTAAGGTGCAATATAGCAAAACAAGAGTTAACACAATACACTAATTACAAGTCATCATACTTTGACAATAACAACTTAAATCCTTCATATATATACGAATTAAAATCACATAAAAAGGAGCAAAAATCATAATTAATATCTTAACTCAACTGAAATTAGAGATTATTAACAAAAATCAATCCAAATGATCAAGAACTTCCGAAAATTATGAGTTGAACCTATGCATGCATGCTTTTGAATTTACAAGCCAAAAATAATATGGTTTCCAAAATAATTTCATCATAAAATTAACATGTAAGCCTAAAATTAACCATAACTATATGATCACTTAGCATGCAAAGTGTTTTATCAAGTTTTTATTTCCAAAACCAAGCTATTATCACATAAACATTCAAAAATCAAATAAGGCAACAAAACACCATCCATTCGGCTCCTTACAAGTCATGGCCAAATGGATTAGGGTGAAAACAACATTTGCATGAGTGTAAAACACCCATATCTAGCCATTCTCAATCCTATGATAATATACCTCATGGTGAAAACCTTAAATTCACAAGAATCAAGGGTGTTCACTTTGAGTTTAACAAAACACTACCATGCAAGATCAAAACATAAACTTTTCACCCTAAACTATTTGGATTATATATGAACAAGATATAGAAAGTAAGATTACTTTGATGGAAGATGAATGTTTGAATGAAAATGAAGAAGAAAGGGGGGTGGGGGCTTCGGCTAAGGAAGGAGCCGAGAGAGAGGGATGGCCGAGAGAGAGAGGAGAAGGAAGAGGGAGAAGAGAGGTGAGGGTGGAGTGTGGAGCGGAGTGATAATGACAACTTGTATTTTTTTTATGGTTTGATTTGACTAAAATGTGAGTGGAGTTGGAAATTGACAAAAACAACCTTCTAGCAAGCTTGTGCCATTTTGCATGCAAGGATATATAAGTAATTTGGCAAATAAAGTGGGAGTTAGTGGGGTTGAAATTTCCAAGTTTGCCCTTAACTTGTATTGGGATCAAAATGCATGCATGGGCAACTAAATAAATTACAAATTAAAATTCAATTAATTTATTTAAAACAATTTATATAAATATAAATGCACTTACATCAATTATAAAATATATATCATAAAATAGCTTATGATTTTAGAAATTTAATGATAAAAGATTTGAAAATTTGTTGTTAAAAGATTTTTAAAATCGATTTTTCATATAAAATGAAGTACTTTTGATTATCATTTAAAAATACTAAATAATAAGATTCTCCTTTCAAAAATTATATATATATATATACTAATACATTAAATAATTCATAAGCACTCAACACAATAATCACCCACGTTTATAATTCCAAACAATTTAAATCTCAATTATGAACACACAATTATATATATAAGATTTAGAAATACCGGTCGTAACACATCCAATCCTTGAGTTCAAGCATTCGTGTGGGATACCGATAGAGCGTAGATCGCGAGAGCGGGATGCGTGGTGATTGAACAAGCTTTGGATCTCCATAAGTCAACCAATTGGTAAAGCTTCTTAAGGTAAATAATCTGATCTACGAATTAAATATATGTTTTTCGCATGGATCCTGCGGTGGGTTTCAAAAATTCTGATTTTTTTATATTTTTAATTACCGTTTCCGTTACGTTTATGTGCTCGAAACCCAAAACATAAATCATACGAATGTATATTTCTTGGATACTTGAACAATAGTAAAGCTTACCGAGTGTTTAATCTTAAATCGCTTGTGGTGGAAGAATTTATGAATGTCGCTTTTGATAAAGTAAACCACCGACTAAATATAAAGATCTTGTTGACCAAGAAAATGTTGAACAAGATAATATTGAAAAGGTTATTCGGTAACTCAAAAATATGGATCTCGGGACTCCTGTACATAAAAATCCATTAGAATTGGACGAAAAGGAAGATGAACTTCCTAAAGCAATTCCCACTATAAAAAGTCATCCATTAGATAATGTGCTTGGAGACTTAAGGAAGGGAGTTCAAACACGTTCACAAGTTCAAAATGTTGTGGATCATCTTAGTTTTCTATCTCAAATAGAACCTAAGACCGCGAAAGAGGGTTTATTAGACGAGGATTGGATTTCTGCTATGCAAGATGAATTACTCCAATTTACTAGTAGTAAAGTGTGGGAACTTGTCCCTAAGCCTCATGATACTTCCATAATTGGTACAAAGTGGGTATTTCAAAATAAATTAGATGAAAATGGAATGGTAGTTCGAAATAAAGCAAGATTAATTACACAAGGATATACCCAAATGGAAGGTATAGACTTTGATGAAACATATGCACCGATAGCAAAAATTGAATCAATTCGAATGCTATTGCCTTATGCTTGTCATAAAAATTTCAAAGTCTATCAAATGGATGTGAAATCTGTATTCTTAAACGGGATTTTAGAAGAGGAAGTATATGTGAAACAACCTCCCGGGTTTGAAAATGCAACACATCCCGACTATGTCTATAAATTATATAAAGCTCTACATGGCTTAAAATAAGCCCCAAGAGCATGGTATGAAAGGTTGAGAAAGTTCCTACTAGACAATAAATTTAAGATGGGAACGGACGATAAAACCTTATTTACGAGGCAAGATAAAGATGATATATTTCTCGTACAAATATACGTAGATGACATCATATTTGGATCAACAAATAATGCACTATGTAAAGAATTCTATGAAAATATGAGTAAAGAATTTGAGATGAGTATGATGGGAGAATTAAACTCTTTTTGGGAGTGCAAATAAGGCAATCTGATGAAGGCATCCATATCTCTCAATCCAAGTATTGTAAAGAGATGTTGAAAAAATTCGAAATTGATAATGCCAAACCCATATCTACTCATATGTCTACATCCAATAAATTAACGGAAGATCAAAATGGAATTCCCGTAGACACAAAGAAATATCGGGGAATGATCGGTAGCTTGCTCTATATAACTGCAAGTCGTCCCAACATTCAATATAGTGTTTGTCAGTGTGTTAGGTTTCAAGTAGCACCAAAAGAATCTCATTTATCAGCGGTAAAAAGGATATTGAGATATCTTAAAGGAACCACTGATGTTGGTCTTTGGTATCCAAAAGGAATACCATTTGAATTAGTATGTTTTTCTGATTCGGACTATGTCGGGCATTTAGTCGATAGGAAAAATACTAATGGTACTTGTCAGTTTCTTGGTGGATGTTTAGTTTCGTGGTTTTCAAAGAAACAAAATTCCGTATCCATATCAACAACCGAGGCTGAATATTTAGCAGCTGCAAAGTGTTGTGCTCAAATAATGTTGATGAAGCAAAGACTAGCTGACTGTAATATAAAATTGGATGTGATCACAATCTTATGTGATAATACGAGTGTTATTGATCTTAGTAAAAATCTCGTATTACATTCAAGATCTAAATATATTGATGTGAAAAATCATTTTTTACGTGATCATGTCAATAAAGGCGATATAAAAATGACTCATGTTGATACTAAGATCAATCTCACTGATATATTCACAAAACCATTAAATTACGAAAGATTGACTAAACTCCGTTTGGATTTAGGAATGTTGGAATCTGTGAAATAATGGTTTATATAAAGAGCAGTTGAGAATTATAAAGTAATCTCAACGATAAGGATAATTTCCTGATCAAGTTATTAAGTTTGTCCAAAACTCAGATTTATCAATAAAGAAATTTATTGATTGGGTTAAGATAACTTAAATAGCCCAGATTAATCGGGAAAATAAACTTAATCGAGTGAATATTTATTATTCCATGAGATTTATATTTATAAATCACTCTCTTATAAATTAATATTATATTGATATTTCAATCATATATATATATACATATCTTGAATATATATATACATATAATTATTCTCATATATTTACTTACTGATAAATATATAAATATATGTTATTTTGGAAAAACAATTTTACAGACATATAAATATATATATATATATATATAAATACTTTCTGAAATATATTTTTTTTTCGACCAGCCCAACAAGAAATTTTAGGCCCATATTTTTATAATAGTCCAAAATATTTTTATCAAAACTTTGTATAATATTCAGCCCAAATAAATAAATATATCCGGCCCAGTTCATTTTCAAAGCCCATATATTTTTCTATATATATATATATATATATATATTTCTTTTCAACAGCCCAATCATAAAAATAAAAGCCCAGTCCATTTTCAATTTTAAAAGCCCAAAACTGATTAAAACCTAGCATCTGGACCGTTAATCACATACCTGATCTAATCTCATCCGTTTATTTGATAAAATATATATACTACTTTTACAGTAAATAACCTAAATTCTAATTCACTTATTCTCTCCTCTTGTCGACTCTCTCTCTCTCTCAGACTTGAAACCCTAGAAAATTTCCGATCAAAATCTCTCTTTTCTGATGAAATTCGATACAGTTCTTGAAAAGCTATGCTTATATATATGTTTATGAAATATCTTATAGATTTTATGAAATCAGTGTTGGGGTTGGTTAAAATAAAGCCGATTTGATGATACAAATCAATAATTCCTTATGAATTATTGAAAAACATCGAATCTAATATATGATTCAATCATTTATTTATCCACACACACACACTCACGTTTGTGTATTTCAATTTTCATTTTAATTTCGTAAAAACCCTAACCGATTCATAAGTTTGTGAGTAGGAGAAAATGGAGAAAGATGTAAAATGATTAAGCAGATGGATAAAATGGCTGCATGCGACTTGAAACTCGCAAAACTCGGAGGTTGGCTCAGTCCGCGACTTAGCCAACCAGGTAAGATCTATACACTTGGCTAAGTTATAGACAAAGGTAAGAAATTGACCCTATTTTTGTGTGTTTCGTATTGGTGCTGATGAGCCCTAATATGATACTGTGATTACTATGAACTTCTTTGTTTGATTTAAAGTAAAATTAAGTCTGAAACTGTGTGTATCTGATTGATTTACAGTTTAATCTATTTTGTATAACATCGAGTTATGTAAAGTGATTGGTCTAAATGTATGAATGATATGTTGATTTGATTATTTGACAAATCTCTCTGTTAAGGATATAATTGATCGAATGCATCTTGAGAAGTATGTTGTGAAAACAAAAAATTTGATAGTTAGTTGATACATGCTTGATTGTTTTCTGTTGTGAATTTAATGATTTAATCTTAAAAAAATCTGTAAACTTGACTGATTTAATTTTATAAGTTGGAATTTGATCTGGTAGTATAAATGGGATTAACAGAATGTTTATCTAAATTGTTACTTAATTGATTAAAGTAGTATTCAATTGAATCAGTCACTTACTTGGATTTTCTCTAATAATCTAGAAAGTATTGATGTGAAAAATTGATTGGTTTGACTGAATCTACATTTTGAATGTGTTATTTGTGTTTTTTTGAAGATAAACAACTTGAAAAATGAACAATCTATGAAAATCAATTGCTTATCTGCTTCCTTATATTTTACAACATATATAAGATGATAAATCCCTAACATAAATCAAATATGTAACTTCATTTAGTAAAAAATATGAAGTGATTCTTTGAGTATGTTTGTGAAAAGACCATGTGAGTGGTTTAGTTAAATTCAAATTGCATATGTGCTATCTGTATAATCTAAAGTGAACAAATTAGTATATTTAAAATTAAGAATCAGGTTTAATGAGTAACTAATGTTTAATGAAGTTGAAATGGTTTTATGATATGAAATTGATAAATCATTCAAAATTACTAGAATTAACAGTTTTATTATTTAATAACAGTTCTTGGAGAAAAGTTGGAACTTTTGATTTATTTGTTGTTTGATATACAACCCTTATTTTACTACTAAGATTCAACTGGTGTAGACATGAAAAATGTGTTTTCTTTGAGTATCATATATGTTTGTGTTTTCTGACTTCTTATTGTAAGTGCTTATCTGGAAATACTTTAACTGTTTGATAAGAATGTCTTATTAACAGCACTAGTTCAGTTATAATAAGTGATTAAATGAGGCATTGTTGGAATATTTATAACTTTATCTTTGCTGAATCTGTGTGAACGGCTATATAAATCAGAAATGAATATTTTTGTATAAATAAGTCCATCAAAGGTTATAAGTACAGAGTACAACCTATAAACCTTCAAATAGACAAACTGTTCTGATTACCTAAGCAATTTTTAAGACATGTCTATCTGTACAAGTTCTATTAAACTGATGTCTTTGATCAATCAATAAAAATGATTTCAGAAAACTACTTTGTGTTTGTCTAATTACAGTCTGTCAAGAATTATACAAAGGCTATGGTAAGGTATCAACAATGATTAAATGTTGCTTGATTCTTTGAACTTTATCTTGCTGGTGTAATTACATATTTGTGTACTTGAACCTATATATGCTTCTGGTATTATACACTCTGTATATGAGTATGACTTGGTAAGACTCAAGAAAGGTATAATGTGTATTTTGACAAGATGCATGACTTAACGTAATCTTTTAGATTAAAAGGTAAAAACTCACTAGCACACACTGCCTTTACAGAAAGACCTGAAAGGGGAGCCTTGAGCATCCCTGTATCTTGATCACTGCTGTGATTAATGGCCACTTAGAATTCTAGGTGAAAATTCAGTTAAAATCAATGCAGTTATTATGTTATATCTGTTGTTATTTGTATTCTGATTATTCTGTGAAGTGTGTGACTTTGAATGCTGTTTGAACTAAATGAAACTGAGTATGCATTAATATAGATGCATTGTTCTATGTTAAATGTGCATATTATTCCCTGAGTTACAAGCTGCCCAAAGAAATGAATCTAACATTTTTTATTAAAACTCAAAAGTTTTCAAAAAATTAAATTCTTTGAAAAAGTGACAACCTTTCTACACTGATCTTTTCCCAAAACTGAACATTCTTAAAAGCATTGTTTGTCACTTGTTAGGTTCTATGAAATAGAGTGAATTGCATTTCATCTTTATGTCACATATTCTCCCAAATATGTGTACTTTATATACTTCTAACAGTACTAAACAATATTGTCTAGTACTATCTGTCACTATTTACATATGTCAGCTATCAAACATCATACTTTAGTTGTATTATACTCATACCTAGGTTTTGAAACCATGTAAACCATACCTCTTCATATCAAAACTCTACAAACTGTATTTAATAAAAATCACTATTCATGAACAGTAAAAGTTACTTTACAGAAAATTATTTTCCTAACTGATATTGAATTATGTGCTATGTGCATGCATATATACTTATATTTACATCTGCTGCATTCACACACAAACACAGTTCATTTGCATCACTCCACTTCACTTGGAACATGAACCCAAATGCCAATCCCTATTACCCCAAGCCCAGACCACTGATTGAAAACCCATATCTTCTTGAAGATATGGAGAAAAATCAGTTTCACCATCACAAAACCTCTACTTTCAAAACTGTTCAATCCTTACATCCTAAACACTATCATTAGGTCTAATGTTATGCCTAAACCTAATCAGAGCAATTATTTTGACTTCTTTGATATGAAAATCATGCATCTGCTTTACAATACCAAAATCAATTTCAGTATATCCTATGTTATTCTCTTGAACATGATAAATGATCATCTTGTTGATTATATGCCATATGGTATGTTAATTTCTTCTCTCTTTGCAATCTGCAACATTACAATACCTGAAATATTTACAAATCTGGCTGATTCTCAAATCACCAATGACCATTTTAGGCCACAAGTGCCACTGATGCACTGTAAACCTCAAGAGGTCACTCCTGTTGTCATCCCTCAGTTCATCAGAGAGGAAGATGTATTTCTCTCTAAATTTGAGTCTGTCAAGACCATGTTTAATGAACTAAAAATGGAACTTAAGAGAGTAAAAACTGAAAATGATGAGGTTAAGGAAAAGGTAGAAGAATTAGAGGGTGTCACTGCATCTTGCAAACATAGGATTGTATATTTAGAAAACCTAGCTGCATCTACACTAGGAACCAATTGTATGTCTGACCAAGAAATTGTCAATTCCTATCAAGTCCCTTTGAGTGAGAACACTGCAATGATTCATGAGTTTGAAGAAGTAGGTGTGGGAGCTAGAGGTCAATTGATTGATAATTTTCCTGATTTAATCCATGTCTGTGATGCTGATGGAAATGTGATTGCTTAAGTTTTCCTGATTCTGCTGTTTGATGAGGTATGCTCTGTGATGTTGTGCTAGTACTTACTATTATGTACCTTTTTTGCTATTTTCTAATGTATTTGTAACTTAAAAGATTCTATGTTGGTTTGTAATGTTTGAATTCTGTTGATCTTTGAATTTAAGAAGTGGATGCATTCCAGGGAGAGTTCATTTTAAAGGTGTAAAGGTGAGAAAGATACTATCCCTTCTATATCTTATCTATAATACACACACAAAACAATGCACAAACCATCCTAGTAAAATATAAACACTAAAGGTAAGTGTACTATGTTCTCAGTTGTAAGCTTCACAATTTGATTATAAAGGATCAATAGTTGAATGTATTAGAAGATATCAAGTGTCAATGTTGCTGATTTAGATAGGTATATTAAGTATAGTCTTTGTTTAGTTATTCAGTCATACTAGATTGTATTAGTCATTCAAGTTTATAAAACTGATCTTAGCTTTTGTTGTAGATTATTATCTATTTGAAACAGAACTCTAGATTGTAGTAGAATGATGCAATGTATTAGACTGTGTCAGATTCACAAAGCTGTACGAATCCAGTTATACCAGATATTTGAACTCAAGTTGTAAATTTAACTCACTACGATGCTTGATATATATATTACTTAATCTGTGTAATATATATTTAAATAACGAACCATTTTTCTAAAAATCTTAATTTGAGATATTTGATGCATATTCCTACATTCACATGGTAGTATTTTCAGATAAAAAGACATTCGAGTAATCCTATTTGTGTTATAAAATTGGATTGATAAAACGGATTTGCTAACTACATGATATATATATCTCAAAAGAATTGAATTACTGTTTAAGTTAGTATATAAAGTATATGGCTATACAAGTTACAATTTTATTAAATACCCTAGTTAAGACCAATGCATGCAAAACAGGTTAAACATACCATGCATACAATTCTGAATCCATGCAAAAATACCATTCATATATGGTCATCTCTCCCCAAGATACATGAACTTGACTACATCTATGAACTAAATGCCATGTTTCTAAAGTTAATCTTTTTAAAATAAAACTCTTCCTCAAATATGCATTACTACACTATATACAATCTTTTTGGCATATACCAAACAAAAGGGGAAGAGAACTAGAGAAAATTAGACCTCTCTTTTTAAAATTTTAAAATATTGCTATCTTTTTTATATATAAGGATCTATCTCGTGATTCAATATATTATTGTATGATACATCTAACAAGGTATTTTGCAGGACCTCAAGAAAGAGATTAAATCTCTAAGTAATTTAAATGTCTTATGTTCAAAATGCTTTTCAAAAATTCATACATACACCGAGGGGAAACACACACTGTTAATTTTATGTTTGTTTGGAAAAATACCAAAAAAGGGAAGATTGAAAGGATATCTTCAATATATTATTTATTTTGGTATTTGTACGATTAAACATAAAATTAAAAATACGTAGATCCTCTCCATTAGGACATGAATTTAATTGATCCAAATCAAAGTCAAAAAGTCAAACTAGCAAAATCATTTTTGTCAAAGAGATATTCCAGTTTTGCAAAATATCAAAATTAAATCTTCATGGAATATATCTCTAAGGAAATATGATCAAAGAAGAAACATCAAGATATGATATTTCTTAGATCTATGTTGCAATAGGAATATGACAACATGCTCGAATAAGGAATATATCAGAAATATTCTTTAGAAGTCTCGTGTTATATCAAAAATATTTTACTCTTCGCTCCAAAATATATCTCTACATATATCAAACGAGTTTTTATTCAAAGAGTATTAATATTCATGATTGGAATATTAATATCAAGTTCTGCAACTCATTTCTGTATACTTACAGTAATTTTCTCCCGTTTTGTAAAATTAGCATTTCTCGGAGAAAATTATTCAAAAATACTCAAACACATTTCCTATCATCCAAATATATTTTATATATTAGGAAATATATTTTAAGTATTTATTCAAATCAAAACTTTGGTCAAAAGATCCATCTCCTTCATTTCAAGACCAATGATATTTTTACTCGGAAGAAAATGTTGACATAAGAATTTTATTTTAGATAAAATACTTCCACATGCTAGAAGGACTTGAAATTTGATATGGATTATTTAAATGGTATTTTCCATGTATGGTAAAAATTTCGTAATATTTAGAGAATTTTAGTCCGGACACAAAAATTAAGGCAGTTGGTCCCATAGTTGACCATGTTTGACCTAGCTACCATTGACCAAAGTTGACCAAAACTTTCAGGACATCATTTTATATTATTTAAGTAATTATCATATTTTTATGGTATTTATTTAGGAGTTTTTAAGGTGGTCATAATTAATGGTGTTTAATCCTTAATTAAGTGATTAAACAATGATTAAAAGAAAAGAAAAATATATATTTATTCAAATATATCAGCTGAGTTTTTGAACCCATAAAGTTTTTTGTCTCATATGGAAAGTTGGAAAGAAACACACTTTGCTTTCCATGTCATCAATCCAAGTGACATACATCATCCACCATCTATTTTCCTCAAATCTCCACCATTCAATCCACCCAACTTCTCCTATAAATAAACCCCCACCCCAACCCATTCAAGCTAAAGAGCCACAAAGTTTCTGGGATTTTTTCAAGAAGTGCTTCTCTTCATCTCTTTCAAATTCTATACACACACTTAATTCTTCTAAAAAACCTTCTCTCTCTTCTATATACTTACATATCTACAAGGTTTTTGAAACCCAAGCTTAGCTTCACCCAAACAAGCTTCATCCCACCAAGTGAGCTCAACCACTATCACGTCCCGGCCTCCCGAAGGGCTGCCCAAGTTCGACCAAATTTTCAAAATCTGGCCGAACCTCCGGTGAATTTTTCCGGCGAACTTTTCCTACCATTCTTCAAAAGTGGTCACTTTTAGCTTCTTATTTGAGTTCTTTTTATTTGAGCTTTGTATTTAACTTCTTTACTTCATCTTAAGCTTTAATACAAGATCTCTTATAAAGAAATTTCTCAAGCGAAAAGAGAACTAAGATTCGAACTCGGAATTCAAATAAGTACTTGATCTTCGTAATAATCATTTCAACAAGAAGATTTATGAAGAAAAGTACTTAATCTCCAAGGGTAAGGTTTTATTTGACACAAGTTCATGAGTTAGCCAATTATTTTCACGCTCTTTAATTGGATCTTGGCTAATAAATATTCGTGCACATAAAATAATTAAGAAGCATATTTTAATCCCTTATAACATTTTTAGTGTTCCGGGGGATTATAACTCGATCTATAAACACTTCGTAATTTGTCAAATATCAAAATAGATTAAGTTCACGAGTTAGCCAACTACTTTCACGCTCTTTAATTGGATTTTGGCTAACAAATATCATGCACACAAAATATTACGAAGCATAGTTTTAATCCCTTCTAACATCTTTAGTGTTCCGGGGGATTATAACTCGATCTATAAACACTACGTAATCATCCGTTATTTAAAGACGAATCAAATCCACGAGTTAGATAATTAATTTCACGCTATTTAATTGGATCTTGGCTAACACATATCGTGTATATAAACAATTACGAGACATATCGTATAAGCCCCTTATAACATCTTTAGTGTTCGGTGGAGTTCTTATTCGATATATATAAACTACTCGTAATTATTCATCTAAACTCCAAAAGCACGATCTTACGCCAATTAATTGCACTTCTCTTATTTGGATCTTGGCTAAGACTCATAAATCTTATACAAGTGCTTGAAGTTAAAAGTATACTTTGACTACATAATTGTCAAAACATAAGTATACCAAAATCATTATGCCTACGAGCGTAAAGGATAAGTTACAATTCCGAGATTGTAACTAAAGTATTCTTCGATCTATAAATACTTAATCAAAATAAGAAGAATACTAAAGAAGTCATAAGCTATAAGTGCTTTATATAAAAGACATCTCATATTATTCCACAAATTCATTCAATCTATAAAGGAGTAATTATAAAAATACTTTGACTACTATTTATTATCTTAAGTCAAGTATCCTTATTTAGTTTTAATATTCTTATTTGAATATTATACTATCGTGTGGGCTAGTACCGTAACATACTAGTTCAAAATAAATCTTTTTCTACTTGTTTTATTTTCGTGGATTGTCTTATTAGTTTTGTAGTGAGGTGAAGTGACGTGAGGTGATTCTCATTATAAGACACAAGTCCTAAACGTATTAACGGGGAGTTAGTAGTCTTCGCACCATGAGGAAGAGGAAAGATCCAAGATCGGATTACTAAGATCCATGACCGACAAAAGCTAAGAAAGCCAAGTCCACACAAAGATTCTACATCAGCTTTGAAGAAATAGAGGAGAGTTATTGTCTAAGATAAGTTGTGTAGGTATTACATTTATCATTTATTTTGAGGTGGTAACCCTCATGTTACGCACCAAGACAAATACTTGTAAGGGTGTAAAGGCTTCTCCTCCTACTAAAGGAGCGAGTTTATTATAAAGGAAAATCCCGAGTCCGGGAGAGGAGCTCGGGGACTGGAGTAGGGTATGCGAAACTATTAGAGGTTGTGTCATCGCGAACCAGGATAAAATCGTCATGTGTTATTTTCTTTCCTTGCACTTTATTTTCTGCACATATAAACTGCATAACCACTCGATGCAGATTTAAAAAGGGATAAATTATTTTAAAATGCCATAATAATTTTTAAATTGGTAATTAAGCTATTCAACCCCCTTCTAGCTTAAAATAGCCCTCTTACGGGAGCTTACGAAATTTGTTGGAAATCCCAATAGAAGTATTGCCTTTTTTTATTTTTCTTTTCCATTCTTGGTAAATCCCCACTTAAGACGTTTAGCGGATTAATTACAAGGATTAAAACTAAGCTTTATCACTCTGGCTGGTTGCTGACTTTTAAAAATACCATTTTCACTTATTCTGATTTGTACATGTGCTACACTCATCTTATATACAAAACAAGCAAATCTCATGACTGGATTTAAATTTTTAGAGGCATGAAAACCATCACACCATGCCATTATTTATCTGACATCTTTTTATTTACTCTGCCTTGCCCTGTGACTTTTAAATTTGTTGGAAATCCTAATAGAAGTATTGCATTTTTATTTTTCTTCTCCTTTCTTTCTAAATCCCCACTTAAGATGTTTAGCGGATTAATTAAAAGGATTAACATTAAGCTTTATCGCTCTGGTTGTTTGCTAACTTCTGATAAGACCATTTACACTTATTCTGATTTGTACATGTGTTGCACTCATCTTTAACTTTGCCTATAAATTGTTTATTTTTTATTTAGATTCTGTAATCAAAAAAAAGTTGCGGCTCCTTCATCTGTCACCTGTTGTTTAGTTACTTATTTGTTAACTATGTTTACATAATGCATCAAGAGTGAGCTATAACAGTTTTGCATATACATGTAAAAAATAAACCATTTTATAACTTACAAGCTGGCATAGATCGCATAAATTGAGTTCGTTAACGAGCCGAGCCCAGCTCGCTCTTAACGAGCCGAGCCGAGCTCGCTCTTAACGAGCCGAACTTGAACTTGTTCACAAACAGATCGGTTCGTGAACAGTCCTAGTTAAAATACAGTGTATTTAGACTAGAAAAAAATATTACTTTATCTTAACGAGATAATTAGTTTATCCACTGTTAATCCAGGTTCAACTTTATTAATTTTTATTATATATATAAATTTCTTGATCATATGTTCATTTAAAAAAAAAATGGAACTCAGACCTACTTCAGAAATAAGTAAATTTTAATATCTAAAAATAGTTTATGTAACATTATATATTTTTAGAAAAAATGAAAATATGAAATGAAACATTGTGTGTGACATTATATTAGAAAAATTATAATTTTTGAATAAAATTTTTAAATAAAAATATAATAATTTTTCGTTAAAATATTATGTTCTAATTATTCATTTAAAAGGAAAGCAATAAAGAAAGATCACAAAAAATTAGTAACCATTTGTTGTTAAAAAATCTTAGAACGTAGAAATTTTTCATAATTTGCTCATGAATAAAATATAAGACAGTATTAACTACAAAAAATTATTAAAATATATAAAGGAAATTTTGTTTTACATTAATAAATTTTCTTTTTCAAAAGATATCTTATTTAAATAATTTTGTCAAGCTGTAGACTTTTTGTAATCAAATTTAATTTTCCCTTTTTAACCTCTTCCACATTATGAGTTTAGTGTAAGTGTTTAAGCTTATTAACATATTGTTCAACTTCATGACAATATCTCAAACCTTGGTAACTACATTAGTGAATTTTCCTTACCTACTTGCCATTTACCATCTGCTTATTTCTACAACCTACTAAAATATGACTTGAAAGAATTTTTAATGTATAGGCAGGTAATCTGTCATAACTATACTTTTGTTAAATTTGTAAATTTGCCTAGCTTTTTTAACTTTCTCTATGTTTTTTAACCTAACAAATCATAAGAAAATTAAGGGGTTATGTTTTTTCTACAATCAAAATAAGTAACTACAGATGAAAGATTGTTCTTAACTTAACTAAGTGATCATTTTAAGCAATCATTGAAATATTATCCAGATTAATCAACCAACTTTCTTGACTGAATAACACAGCTACCAGGTAATCTTCAAACCAAGAGACAATCACAAATTCAAAGTTAATCCCAAGTCTAACAGATAAACATTAATCTAACAGATAATCATAATTTCACCAGATTAACTTAACAGATACTTATGAATTCAACAATCACAAATCCAACAGATAACAACCTCTACAACAATAATCCGAACTTCATACTTATAACTCGATCAGCCATAGAGTATAATCAAATTTCAGCTTCTTTAATTAAATATCACAAAACATTCATCTCACGAATATAAAAATTAATCAGATAAGGTTTGATTCAACTCAAGTCAAGTTCCCTTCACCATAAATTCACTTTAATAAGACTGAGCCTAGAGTCTGGCCTGACTCATAGGTCTTACCTGGTTGACTCAGTCGCGGACTGAGTCAACATCCAATCTGTGACGGCCTCAACCCCGGGGTCAGGAGTTGACATCACTAACAACCATAATAGTAAACATAATATAATTTAAATCACCAATTACACCTAATCACGACCCCTTTTCCAAGACCTTTTCCAGGTTTAAGTATGATTTAGGTTATAACTATTATAAAACCGACTTACAACGAACTATCCTGATGCAATTAACTTAATACAGCAACTCAATAGACCATTCTTGGTCCAACACAACTGTCTCAGAGGAGCCTGACATGGAAGGAACTGGAACTCTGCCCGACTACTGCGAAAAAATCTCCTAGGCATCTGCAATACATTTATAAATCATTCTGCAAGGGTGAGCAATCAATTGCTCAGCAGTACCACTATATGAATAACAAGTAAAAACAATTTAAAGTAAAGCAGTTATAGGAACAGAATTCATAATTCATTAGAAAACAAGTAAAACATGTATAAACTGGATATCAAAACTAGCATGCTATGGAAAAAAAAGTCAACAGTCGTGTGCTGTGCATAAATACCAGAGTTCAATTTTAGCATGCTATTTTCATTTTCAAACCTTCCGTTCCATTACAGGAACCATAAAACCATTTGTCCCATTACGGGGACCCAAAACTATTCGTTCCGTTATGAGAACCATTAAACTAAAATCAGATATAAAAGTGGATGAATTCTAGGGACAGCTGATCAATCTATCCCACCATAAATTGTTCCGTAACTCAGAGACTAGCTAGGTCTCTGTCATGCTGGACTAAGCGGCCTACCAGTGCGCGCATCCGACTTAGCCTCTTACGGAACCATGTCGGGCCGTTACCTAATAACGGGCCTCTTACGTCACTGACCATCCAATATCTGATTCATTTTTATCCAGTTTCCAAAATCATTTACACCTATCTCTTTTTTTAAAATGATTACATCATACATTCTAAAAATCCCTTTTTAATTTTAATCACAATTTAGAGATAGGCATTTTCGGAAGTTACTTTTTCCCCAAAACCTCGTTTAGTAAAACATATTTAAATACGGGGAATACGTAACTTAAAACGTTCTGTTCCAGTACATAATTTAAATCAACAACTATTCATATATACTGAACTGTAAAAGATTAGTTCAGGGGTACTTGCCTTGCAGAGCTTTACAACTAATATCTATTGACCTTGGACTGACTTGGACGCTCGGCTTCATCGCCTTACTAGAAGACTATCCTGGATCCGACTTCAACACTTAGGTCCTTTGCTTGGAACCTCGCCGAGCTGGTCGACTGATCACTAGGCTAATTTTAGTCTAATATCAACTTTCAGTTTTTCGACTAGGACCTAAAGGGTCAAAATATTCTATGTTAGAGGACTAGGTATGCTTGGCATATTCTCGCTATCAGTTCTACCCAAACGATATCACTAGTACAGAAAAGACCTAAGGCGTCGGTCAAAAAAGGCCTAAGGCGTCGGTCTTTTAGCGTAGTAAATGCAGGGGACGCTGTAGGTAAATGCCTACACAGTCCGTTAAATGGTCGACGCAAAAAACTGTTTAGCGTCGGTTAAATAACACACGCATAAGGCAAGAAAACCGACGCTATAGTTTAACAAACAGTGTCGGTCAATTAAACAACTGACGTTATAGTTTTACAAACAGTGTCGGTCAATTAAACAACCGACGCTAAATCTTAGACCTATTGTGTCGGTCTTCTTAAAATGCCGACACTATTGTGCCTATCAATTGTGTCGGTCTTCTTAAAATGCCGACGCTAAAAGTTCTAGAGCAAGTGTGTCGGGTCCTAAAATGCCGACGCCTTAGGTCTATAATTGTATTTTTTTTGCCTGATCAATTATTTTTTCCTGATCAATTTTTTTTGCATTTGTTTTTTCCTGATCATTTTTAACCTGTTTACTACACATATTAAAAACAGAGGTACACCCAAAAATTAAAAAAGGTTCACAAATTATATTAAAATAAATTTGGAATTGTTCATAATTTTAGTTTATAACCCAATATTTACAAAAATTCATCCAAAACTAATGTTTTCATGACAAATCCCTCAGACTAACTCGATTCTTGATGATATCTAGACTCCTTGTAATTGTTCTGCACTCTCTTCTTGTATCTCCAAGTACCATGCCCTGAAAAAAGAATTTTATATTAGTACATAAAATCATATATGTAATAAATTATTCAACAAAACATCAATTAATGGCAATATTTATTGTGAACATGAATTAATGACATGTACTGAAAAAAATTACCTGACTATAGACATTCAAGAGTAAAAAATTGAGCCCAAATCTCTCGTATCTCGCTAATTTCCTTTCTACCATAACTTCTAGAACCAAGACCCTACCAAAAATTTAACATACTTCAAATATTAGTACTTGATTTTAAAAATTGTAAACCAATATTTACGATATTTTAGTTTCCTTACCACTTTCCAATTCATGTTGGCATTTTTTTGAGAAAGCATGACAATGTCATACATGTACCTCATCACGAAAAAACCGCATTCTGTGCCTCCTTTTTGTTGGGGACACTACACATAAACAAACAAGATTCATAAATAATAACTAAAAATTGAGGAGCATATAATATAATTGAAATAAACAAACCAAAGTAAGTTATACCTGAACCTCAGTGTGATGCCAAATAAACTCTTTTCTGTTATCCTTTTATCCACCTTGAGGTACATATAAGTTATACCTGACTAGGTTCTATGTAGTAATTATACAACATGAAATTTGAAATTTTAACATACATTCGTGCAGGTGTGGTCAACCGTATCTTCCTTTCTTTTTTCAACGAATCAAACACGTATATAGCACTTTCATTGAGACAAAAAAGTAGCAACATCCAATGATCTCTACAATAAAAACATATATAATATATTAGCCGGAATATAATTATATAATATATATAGCATGACAATTACTATGATTTTATTCTTACTCTTGGATGTAAGGGGCTAGGATATAACGTTTATCCTTATTAGCAACCAAAAGACTTGTCATGTAATCAGTTGCTTCGTCCTTGCGTTTTTGTTGCTCATGATTATGTGGTATTGCTAGTCTAGATGGCAACATGAATGCAAACTTACCGTCCTTCAATTGTTTGCACAACTTGCTAACATACCTACAAATATTATTTATCATAATATATGTGTGTGCTAATAGATTCTAAAGTAAATTAGGAAGAAAGACTGAGTCTTACTTTACAAACAGTTCCACAATGGGTATGTTTAACCAACTCATTCTCAAAAACTGATTGACATCTTCGAGTGTGATATTGTTATGGATTAAAAACTAATATATATAATTGCTGTATTTAGTACTAAGGAACGTGAGCTTCAAGGCTCGATTTGACTGCTCTTGTGTTTCGTGACTCAATCTGCCTTAACAAGATGCCTACGTACCTTGCTAATTGCCAAGGATCAAGTCAAAAAACGTAGTTCTGATTTGTGGGGTAAGGCCCCTTATATAGATGTGGGAGTCCTTGAATTGGACTTGGTATAGGAGACTTGGTGGTCAGGTCTCTGAATTAGGATAGACTTAGGAGTCCTAGGAAGTAGGAAGCTGATTCCTTATCCCATGAGGTTCCTTGGAGGCCAATCTACAAGGATTTATATCCCCACTAGGACTTATCTTAATAGCTGTTTTTCTCCCTTATTTATTAATTATGAAATTATTAAATAATCAGGGTTTTTGGGCCTTCTTTGTTCCATCAGGCCTGATCTGGTCCATCAGGCCTGATCAATATGTTAACCTTTCTGGTCTGAATGTCATACATCTTCTTATTTGCCCCCCAAATTTTCGGAAACCGTATAAGATTTCGCGAAAGTTAAGTTCATTTATTCCCTTAAAGGGTTTCGTTTTTGTGTAAAGTGTGGAGCGACCTACACGTTTACAACGACTTTTCCTTTTACTCAGGAATTATCTTAATTTCCAGGAATTTTTCCCTTAATTCCGGGATTTTTCCCTAATTTTCTAGGATTTATCCTAATTTCCTGGATTTTTCCCTAATTTTCCGGGATTTTATCCTTAATTTTCTGGATTTTCCCATAATTTTTCGGGATTTATCCTTAATTTTCTGGATTTTCCCTAATTTTCTGGGATTTATCCTTAATTTTCTGGATTTTCCCTAATTTTCTGGAATTTTCCCTAATTTTCTAGGATTTATCCTTAATTTCCTGGATTTTTCCCTAATTTTCCGGGATTTTATCCTTAATTTTCTGGATTTTTCCCTAATTTTCCGGGATTTATCCTTAATTTTCTTCCCCCTTTTTCCTTTTTTTTTACAGATTTCGACCAGGAATCCTGTTCGACCAGGATCCTGGTCGAATTAACCTCTGCTGTGCCTTGGTCGAAGGCTTTTCGAGGAGGAACCATTCGAGCAAGAATCCTGGTCGAATTTCGGCCAGGATTTTTTCTATATTATTATTTTATTTTTTTTTGTCGACTAGAATTTTTCGACTAGGATTTTCGTCCCTTTCGGTCAGGATTCTTGTTTTTCTGACCGAATTAACCATCCTTTGTTGCTGAGGTCGATTGGATTTCGAGCAGGGCACCTTCGATCACGAATCCTGGTCGAATTTCGGCCAGGATTTCCTCCCTTCGGTCAGGATTCTATTCCGATCAGGATTTTCGGTCAGGATCTCCACTTTTGACCGAATTATCCTCTCTTTGGTTGCCCAGGTCGACGCCAATTCGGGCTCGAGGATTTCGATCAGGAATCCTTAACAATTTCTGGTTGAATTGGTCCCGGTCCTGGTCGATTTAAGGCCATTTCTTCACCCCTGATCGACAAGGTTTCGACCTCAGGCCATTCGAGCAAGAATCTTTCGTGTTTTTTTGGTCGAACAGGTCAGGATTATACACATGGATTTGGGCCCTTAAACCTGGGCTGATCTTTGGGCCTTAATCTAGTGGGCCTTATCCCTGGGCCTCCAACTTCAATTATATAGGCCCTTTCCTGGGCTCGTTTTATATTGGGCTATACTTTGGGCCCAATATTTTCAACTGGGCTTCTTTTCCACCCCCTAAGATCATTTGGGCCTCATTCATGGGCCTTTTTTTTAAACACTTGGGCCCTTAACTGGGCTTTTTTTTTCTAAGTTAAGAAGTTTCTGGAATTTTGAGGAATTTTCCCAAAATTTTCTGGATTTTTCCAGAAAATCTTCTAAATTCTTCCAGCATCTTGTAGATCTTTCCAGAAAATTCCTGAACTTGGGCCCAAATGGGCTTTTCTAGGCCCATTTTCCCCTCTTTCCTCCTATATAAAGGTGGGGGGGGGTGTTCTTACTCACACTCTTCACTCCTCATTTCATATATCTCTAAAAATTCTCCAACTTTTCTCCTCTCTCAACTTTCCTCCCTTAGTTTCCAGCCTCCTTCCTTTCAAAGTTTCCAGGCTTTCCAGCTTTTCTAATGGCTGACAAGAGTTCCGAGAGGGCGGCCAAGATAGCCTCTGCTTCAAAACGAGGTAAGGATATCGAGATCCGTTCTTCGTATATGTCTTTAATCGATATGATTAACACTAGGGGGGATGAATATCCCTCTACTGCACATCTCGATTCTTTTAATCATTGTAATACTTGGCACAACATAGATTTCGATAAACTAAATGCACGTTATAATATCCTTCCTCCTCTTAGATTAGTTCCAGTCTCTGGTGGTGACCGTACTTGCCATTGGAGACCCGACACTCTCTTTATTTACACAGATGCCCTTAATACTGGGCTTAGGTTTCCTTTCCACCCTTTTATTCCTCATCTTTTAGCTGATTTACAAATCAACCCGTGTCAGCTTCCTCCAAACGCTTGGAGGAACATTTTATGTTTTATGGTCTGCTGCCTTAGGGAGGGTTTTCCCCTTTCCGTAGCTATTTTTAGGAAAGTCTTTCAGTGCTATAATAGCTCTTCCAGTATTTGTGGTTGGGTCTATGTTAAGCAAAGGCCCAAAAGTAAACATATCTTTAACAGCGCCTCCATTCCCGACAACAACCAAAATTGGAGGGATAGTTTCGTTGGGTTACGTTAGGAGAATGGTGACTGGGGCACACTCTTCCGATCTTCCTTCGGGAAGGTCAGTGATGGTAGCCTCAAATCCATTCACTTAACTCCTGAGGAAACTATTATTTATAATGGGCTTACTCAGGACAACGGCACTACTACCAGCTGGACTCTCTTAGAGGAGTTCTCCCTCATTCACGTGGGACTATCCTCTGTTTCTCAACAGGGTATTTTACTTCCCTTATCATCTTTATTTCTTTTCATGCATTATTAATATCACTTGTTTTGTTTTTTGCCTTGTTTTGCAGCTGCTAAGGAGATTAACGAGGACAATGTTCCTCCTGTTGAAGAGACTGCTAGGATGAAGAAAGCTCGGCTCGTAGGCCTAGACACCCGGGGAAAGGCGACAGAGCCTATCTTCTTGAGAAAGCACAAGGAGCCTATGGGGGAGGCTTCAACTGAAGGAGCTGAGGGCCATAATGCTCCTATCACTGTTGCTGCCCCTGCTGCTGCTACAGGCGCCTTTCAGGCTCTCTGGGGATTCCGCCGAGGGGATACCGTGGTTGGTTCCACGAAGCATGCTTGGGATTGGTCCTACCATAGCGTGACTCCCAAGGACTTTACTGACGTGGTGGCCACCCCTGACCTTGAGAGGATTAAGCTCATGGGAGCTCAGTCTCTGGCTTCGGTATGCCTCCTCTTTTTTGAACTTATCTTTCATTCTTGTAGCATTTTCTTGCCTTATACTTTGTTGATTGCTTTGTTTCAGTCTAACGCCTATTTTCAAGGCGCTGTGAGGCAAGCCGAGTCATGGAAGCGGGATTCTGATAAGGCCGATAATGCCCTTAGGAGGCAACAGAAGAAGTATGCTACTCTGGAGAAGAAGCTCAAGCGCAAGGAGGAAGAACTCGGGGAGTCTAACGCCGAGCTGGTGGTACTTCGAGCGGAGAAGGATAAAGCTATAGACAACTATCTGAACTCGGAGGAGTTTGCCCAGTCCATGAGGATTAGGGATAATTCAGTCTTTCTCGGGTTTTTTAGGACTGGTTGGGACACGGCCCTTGGGACCGTGAACGAGGCTTGTCCTGATATTAACCCGGTGGATTATGTCTGCCCTGATGACGAGGCTTTGCTACAGTGGTTTCATACCCGAGTAGTTGTCTCGGATCATGTTCCTCAGGATCCACTCCTTCCTCCTCCCGAGTCTTCTTCCAGACCTGCTGAGGATGATAGCTCTTCCTCCTCCTCCGAGACGACAGAGACATCCAGCGAGAGCGGAGAGGACGACGATATGGATGCCGAGGGCACCTCAGCTCCTTAGAGCTTTTTCAGCCCTACGTGGCTTGTTTTCTTTATTTTCGAGACTTTATTTATCGAACTCTTGTAATATTTATCCGATCTATTTTATTTATCACCTTTTATGCTTGCATCCATGCATTTGGTTTTTACTTGTTAGGCCATAAACATACTTTGAAAAACTCATGAATTTCATAAATTGTCTAGGATTTGTCCCTTACACAAGTCTTAATAAATTTCGTAATAAAACTAGAACATATAAATCCTAAGCAAGCAAAGCTTCAAGGTGCTCTTCAACCTACTCGCCATCCTGACAAGTGAGAATCGTATCCAACTGCCCTACACATAGTAAACCTTCAGGTTTTGTGCATGCCAAGTTCTTGGGACTTCAAAACCATCCATAGTCTCTAGCTTGTAGGTTCCTCTACCCTGAACACTCTTGACTCTGTACGGCCCTTCCCAATTCGGGGCAAGCTTCCCTTTTTGTCCTACACCAGATGCTTCTATCTTCCTCAAGACTAGATCACCTTGTTTGAAAAACCTTTCTTTAACCCTTAGGTTGTAGTAGAATGAAGTCTTTTTATGATATTCTACTATCTTTGCATGTGCCTTATCTCGCACTTCATCGATTAGATCCAGGGCTAACCTCTGCCCTTCTTCATTTTCCTCTGCATTGAAAGCCTGAATCCTTGGAGAGGAATGTGATATCTCCACTGGAACTACTGCTTCTGCCCCATATGCCAACATGAAGGGAGTTGCTCCTGTCGTGACTCTACAGGTAGTCCTATAGGCCCATAATATTGGAAGTATCTCATCCATCCAATTATTTCTTGACTTCTCGATCCTCTTCTTTAGTCCATCCAGGATTATTTGATTTGCTACTTCCGCTTGCCCATTGGCTTGTGGGTGAGCCACAGAGGTGAACCGTAACTCAATTTCATTTTCTTCACGATACTTTCTTGAATTCCTCGTTGTTGAATTGTGTTCCATTGTCAGTGACGAGGATACGGGGAATTCCATATCGGCACATAATGTTTTCCCACAGGAATTATGCAACCTGCTTAGTTGTGATCTTGGCCAAGGGTTTGGCTTCAATCCACTTGGTGAAATAATCAATGGCTACAATTAGAAAATTCCTTTGTGCCGTGGCCATAGGGAAAGGCCCTAGAATATCCATCCCCCACATAGCAAAGGGAATGGGCGAGTTGATAGAGGTCAGCATCTCGGGAGGTTGTCTAACAACAGGTGCATGCTTCTGACAGCGATCACACTTCTTCACATATTCTTTGGCATCATCCATCATTTCTGGCCAATCAAAGCCTAGACGAGTTATCTTATGAGCCAAGGCCCTGCCCCCCAAGTGTTATCCACAAATACCTTCATACACTTCTTCAAGAGCCAAGCGTGCCTCATCGGGCCTGAGACACCTTAAGTAAGGAACCACGAAAGATCTTTTGTACAGAATCCCATTTACCAAAGTGTACCTTAGTGCCCGAACAGTTAACTTCCATGCTTCAGTTGCATCGCTTGGCAACCAACCGGTTTGAATGTGAGCCTTAATGGGATCAATCCATGACGTCCCCAGGCCTATAGGAGCCACAAGCTTAACATCTATGCTTCGTGTCTTCAAAACACGGAAGTATACACTTCCTGAACTTTCTTCTATCTCAGATGAAGCAAACTTTGATAATGCATCTGCCTTAGCATTTTCCTCCCTTGGAATGTGCTCAACATGGCATTCATTAAATAGGGTCATCACAGCCCTTACTAGGCGGACATACTTAGCCATCATTTCATCCCTTGCCTCAAATTCTCCCTTTACCTGGGATATGATCAGCTTCGAGTCTCCACGGACCTTTAAGTTTTTGACTTTAAGTGTCCCAGCTAGGCCAAGGCCAGCTATCAGGGCTTCATATTCCGCCTCATTGTTTGTGATTGGAAAGTCTAGCTTCATAGCATACTCAATTAAGAACCCGTCAGGGCTTTGTAAAACCAATCCTGCTCCACTGGAATTTGTTTTTGATGCTCCATCAAAATAGAGAACCCAATATTCTTTCTCCTTATCATCCTTCTCTTTGTCCCCATTATCGACTCCCTTGTCTTGAGATATGGTATCTTCCTGCCCCGACTTCTTGGTTGGGTATGGTACATTCCACCACGAAGTCAGCTAGTGCCTGGGCTTTTATTGCCGTACGTGGCTTATACTTGAGGTCGAACTCTCCCAGCTCTATTGCCCACTTAATCAATCTCCCACTTGCCTTGGGACTGTGAATGATATTCCTCAGGGGCTGATTTGTTAGCACCTCAATCTGATAAGCCTGAAAGTAAGGACGCAGCTTTCTCGAAGCCATTACCAAGACTAGAGCAAATTTTTCAATAGTTGAATACTTTAACTCGGCACCATGCAGAATTTTGCTGACATAGTATACGGGTTTCTGGACTTTCAGTTCCTCCTTAACCAACACCGCGCTCAAGGCACTCTCTGAAACAGCTAAGTACAAGAACAAAACTTCATTCAAAGCTGGCTTGGCCAACAACGGGGCCTACGCCATATACTTCTTTAACTCTTCGAATGCCTTCTGGTTTTCCTCATTCCATACAAAGTCCTTGATGTTCTTTAGTGACTTGAAGAATGACAGGCACTTGTCTCCTGACTTGGAGATGAATCGTCCTAGCGCAGCAACCCTTCCTGTGAGCTTCTGAACATCTTTGACGGTTTTTGGTGGTTCCATGTCTAGGATTGCCTTTATTTTGTCGGGGTTAGCCTCTATCCCCCTCTTGGAGACCATCAATCCCAAAAATTTTCCAGATCCTACTCCAAAAGCACATTTTGTAGGATTTAACATCATCTTGTCGTACCTCAGAACCTCAAAAGCTTCCCTCAAATGGGTTATATGATCAGTCTTTGCTAGACTCTTGACTAACATGTCATCAACATAGACTTCCATAGTCTTACCAATAAGGTCCTTAAAAATTTTATTTACCAACCTTTGATAGGTGGCTCCTGCATTCTTAAGACCAAATGCCATAACAAGATAACAATAAACACCAAAGTCTGTGATGAATGATACCTTTGGAATGTCATCCTTATGCATCTTGATCTAGTTGTATCCGCTAAATCCATCCATGAAACTCAGCATCTCATTCCCAGCAGTGGCATCAATCAAAGTATCAATCCTTGGCAATGGAAAATAGTCTTTAGGGCATGCATCATTCAGATCAGTGAAGTCTATACACATCCTCCACTATCCATTAGCCTTCTTCACCATTACAGGGTTTGCTAAACATTCCGGAAATTGAATCTCCTCAATAAAACCAGCCTCTAAGAGCTTTTCTACTTCCTGTTTTATAGCCTCTTGTCTTTCTGGGCAAAGTTTCTTTTCTTTTGTTTCACTGTCTTCCTGCTTGGATCCACGTTTAGCTTATGGATAATCAGCTCCGGGTCTATGCCTGGCATATCAGCTGCTGACCATGCGAACACATCACTATTTTCTTGCAAAAATTTCACCAACTTCCCTCTAAGGGGCTCCCCTAATGTGGCTCCACTAAAGGTCATCCTCTTTGGATTCTCGGGGTCTAAAGGAATGGAAACCAAGTCTTCTGCCGGCTTTCCTCTCTTCTCATCATTTTCTCGGACATCCATATCTACAATAGGAAGAACCTGCCCCCCGACTCCATCTGCCCTCAAAGAGGCCACATAACAGCTTCTAGCCATTTTTTGATCTCCTCTCTCCTCTCCAATCCCATTCCGGGTGGGAAACTTCATAACTGAATGGTAGGAAGAAGGGACTGCCTTGAAGGCGTGTATCCCTATCCTCCCCATGATAGCATTATAAGTTGAACTAGCCTTTACCAACACAAAGTCCAACATCTGCGTTGCCTGCCTTGGTTCCTGACCTATGGTGGTTGGCAACTTGATTATCCCTTCCACATGACATTCCACTCCTGCAAATCCATATATCGGCATATCGGTTGGTGTCAACTGGGAGTCATTATACCCCATCCTTAGAAAAGTGTCATGGAGCAAGATATCCACTGAAGCACCGTTATCCACAAGGACCCTCTTGACCGGGCTAGTTCCTATTACCGGTGTTATGACCAGCGAGTCGTCATAAGGAAACTTTACACCCTCTAGGTCAGAATCGTCAAAAGCCAATGTTACTCCTGTCCTGGCCCTCTTCGGGGCTTCTCCAACAATATGCATAACCTCTCTAGTATATGCCTTTCTGGAATTTTTGGACAATCCAACAGCAGTTGGGCCTCCAAAGATCGTGTTTATCACGGGCCCTCGAGGTCTTGGGCCTCCATAAATTGTGTTTATAACTGGCCCTCTAGGCTGGGGGTTTCGCCCCTGATCGTCTTGGTCTTTCCTTCGATCATCGAAGTTCCTTCTCACGTTGTTGTTTCTATCCCCTCCTTCTCCAGTATATTTGTTCAATCTTCCTTTTCGAATCAGAAACTCAATTTCGTCTTTCAATTGCCTACACTCATCGGTGTCATGGCCAACATCTTTGTGAAATCTGCAATATTTGCTTTTGTCTAGCTTGGTAGGATCAGCCTTCAGGGGCTTAGGCCAACGAATATCTCGATCTTTCTCGATTGCCATCAAGATCTGGCTTCTAGGAGCATTCAGCTTAGCGTATTCGGTGAACTTTTGCCCAGGTCCTCCCTTCTTGGGGGTTGAATCAGGGTTTTGCTCGGTTCTAGGATACTTGTCCTTAGCAATATACTCCAGATCAGTTTTTCGCTTTTTGCCTCCAGTGGGCTCATTACTTACTATGGTCTTTCTCATGCTTTCTTCAACTTTGATATACTTCCCTGCCCTCTCCTGGAGCTGCAACATGCTTTCAGGGGGGCGTTTGGCCAAAGACATCTTAAAGAACTCGTCCCTAGTTCCTTGTTGCAGTGCTATTATGGCTACCTTATCATCAAGGTCTGGGACTTTTAAAGCCTCCTTTGTGAAACGATTCAGGTAATCTCTCAAAGATTCCTTTGCTCCCTGCACAATCCTCATAAGAGATGCAGAACTTTTCTCATGAACTCTTCCACTGATGAATTGCTTAATAAAAGCCTGGCTTATTCTCTGAACGACCCAATAGAGTTTGGGGGCAAGCGACTGTACCATCTTTGAGCCATACCCGACAGGGTTTGAGGGAAGGCCCGACACTTTATAGCATCATTCACGGGTTGCAACAACAGTGCATTAGAGAATGTTCTAACATGATTAGCGGGATCTCCCGTGCCATCATAGGCTTTGATGGTTGGCATCTTAAACTTCCTTGAGATATGGGCATTCATTATCTCTTCAGTGAAGGGAGGAGTATGATCATCAGGATCTCCAAGGGGAAGGAGATTGTTTGGATCAGTTCTTGGGACAATAGCCCTTCTCCGTACCAGACCATCCAGGTCTATGACAGGAGGAGGATTTCTCCCCCTAGGGGGTATCTGGGGTCTGGTGGCCTGGTGAGCTTCTAAGTCGTGCCTCAGCCTTTAGATTTCAGACTCATGAGCCCTGATCCTTTCCTGCACTTCTTGGGGATTCGCCCCTTGGGTGCTTTGAGGGCGTTGTCTTCCATCGGCCATCGGCTCTTTGCCAAGACGCCTCCTTCTTGGGGCTACTTCATCATCCGAAGATTCGGAGTCTCTCTCAGTATAAGGACCAGAAAATTCCCGATCCTCAGGGATAGGAGCCAAACCTCGTATTAGGGGGGCGATTGCCCTCGTGCTTCACTTCGCCCAGCATGTCCACTTCCTCCAACCTCGGGGTAAAGGGGTATCCCATAAGGGGGTTAATAGTAACAACAGTTGAATATTCATACCCGACGGGTTGAGAAGTCACAGGTACATGTACTTGTTGAACTTGAGGATTCGTACCTTGAATAGTCGGGGGAGTCGTCCCTTGTGGCTGAGGTTGAGTTGCCCCTATCTGGGCTTCCCCTTGAGTAGATGCATAAGTTGAGTGGGGAGGAATCTCCACGGTTGACGAAATTACCTGGGTTGTCTCTGATGGTGTTCCTTCCTTCTGTTAGTGTAGGTGCCCTAGAGGCAATACATTATTCTTTTATAATCTTTATGTCAGTTGATCATTCAATAAATGTATTTATGATGACCTTAATTACTGCGATATTTTGTTAGCATAATAAATGTCCTTAGAATCATGATACAAATTGTATAGTTTAAGTACATGACTTGAACTTGAGATTATATAATATATCATATTCTTAAAGGTCCCTAGTCGAGTATTATTATATAGGACAATAATAATACATAGATAGACTAGTATGTTGTTTGACAAGATAACCACATCTCATTGGTTATAAGTATGGGGATACTAAAGTCAATACATAGGTACATGTGAGAGTACATGGTACTGGACAGACCCATAGTGAGATTCTTCATGTTTAATAAAGTCATAAGAAAGACTCACAGTGATAATGGTGTAACGATCCTTTGACTTGAAATCATTATATTTCTATACGAGGATTAATATACTTTGACTACATTAAAAGTTACTTTTGATCGGGTGATGATAAAAGTGGACATCGGGTATATCATGAGTCGTATGAGAAATATGAATGATAGATAAAGGATTTAACCCTCCTATAATTAGGAGAGATATTATTGGCCTCTTGATTGAGTGAGATTATAAAAGCATGGCCATGCTCAAATAATGATTTGTCTCGATAATCTACTCATGGATCAAGTAAACCCGGATTAAATGTTAAAGAGGATGACTAAATACATGCCTCGAGTTTAATCTATAATATGTATGGTTAAAGGGATTATATTACACGAAAAACATTAATCACGAAAGGTTTTATCTAATCACGATTTAATTATTGTGTAATTGGGTAACAATGATGTATTACTAGATACCGCTCATTGTTTATAATTTTATTAGAGAATAAAATTATTGCCAATTAAATAATAGCCTATAGGGTCGCACAAATAGAGCACTTAATGGAATAGTTGATTTAAATTATAGATTTAAATTAATTGATGATTATTTGAATTTTATTATAATTAAGTAAGACTTAATTGAGATAATATAAATTCGAATTAAAAGGAATGTTTTTGCCCATAATAATTAAGTATGACTTAGTTATTAATTAAATAATAGAAATTCGTTTTAATTATTTAATCCAATACCTACTAGGGTTGGGCTTTACTGTTATGGGCCTTTTTAATCAGCCATTATAAATACATAATGATAGGTTAAAGAGGCTTGTACGTTTTTGAGAAAACCCTAGCAGCAAAGAGAGGCAGAGGCAATTCAGATCATCAAGAAGGTGGCTAGTACATCCATTCCGTAGTCAAGTTCGTGAGACGTTCTTGAAGGTGCTCGTGTGGATACCATAGAGGTGTTTCTTCGAGAGGTAGACACAAAGTGTGATAGCTAGGATCTCCATTGAGTTCGTGAAAGTTAAGCTCTTGAAAGGTATGATTCGTTATCTCCATAATCTGCCCATAATTATACATGGATCCTGTTTTTGGGTTTCGAAATTTTTATTTTATTTACGTTTATCCGCTGCGTTTTATGCCTTCGAAACCCAATAATGGCATCAGAGCTACGTGTATAAGGGGCTGATTTGGTTATGTGTTTACTGTATTTTTACAAGTATGCATGTGTGATGTGTCTGCCATGATAACAGTTATGTTATATGAGTCTGCCATTATAACAGTTATGTTATATGAATGATATGATGAATCTGTTAATGATCTATATGATGATACTAGTATGTTTAAGATCTGCCATAACTCATATGTATGCGATCTCTTAAAATATATATACTGATACATGTTTTTGGTAACTGGGATATAGATCGTGTGTATACTGATACATGCTTCTGGAATAGTATTCTGATACATGTTTTGCTAGTATTCTGATACTTGATTTTGCAAAAATTTCCGCCATCGGGGGGCAAACCCCCCCAGTGACCTCACCGCGGAGGTCGATCCGCGTGCTTAGGGTTTCGTTTTTAATTTGTGCTTATGACATATGCTTTACTTATTTATTATTCTTGATTGGATCATGATAAGTGATAAATAGTATGTCATCTTTATATGATCTATCATGTTCTTTAATGGTTACTTGAGCATGGTGCATAGTTATGGCCTTAAGACCTTAGTTGTAATGGTTTATTCTTTTGATTTATAATAAATATGACTTGCATGTCGTTTCCTATTTGTAGTTGTTTTATCTCGAATGTAACTCGAGTTCTTTTGTAAGTTCATTAGTATAATTCTTAATGTAACATCCAAGAAGGACAAGGGAAAGAGGAGGCATCTTATGGAGGCCAAGGAGACAATGGAAGCAATAGAGAAGACATATGTAATAGTTATTTTTACACCATAGACTGACCTTGATTTTTTCATTAGCCTGAAAAGATCACATAGGATTGGGCCATAACTATTGCACGTTTACTTTACGCACTTTTCATATGATGTATAAATAGTATGTGTAGATAAGAAAATGCATGTTTTAATTAGATTAATGATGCATGTATGTATTAAACACATCACCCATGCCATGCCTTTAAACAAGATAAAATCTGTAACGACTCAAGATTTAAAATTAACAAATGATCATGATATTCTCGTGTTTATGAAACACGGAATAAAATACGAATTTTCTTTATTTCTGACATGGGGCGATTTTGTCAACAACGGGTTCATAGAACTTGTAAGGCTGTGGGTTTTAAGCGAGACCGATGTGACTCCTCCACTACCTGGAAATCAAACCATTGACGAGTATTGATTTGAAGTATTTTATTCAAGGAAAAATTGGGAATCTCTTTATGATGGGATCATGATCATTCTAAATTAGAAATCCCTAAGTAAAAATATTAAGTTTTAATCAGATGCTTTCCAATGAATGAACACTCATTAAATCCTAGACCGATAAGAGGAAGGGCTGTCAGTCGCAGGGGACTCCTATCTATCATGGTGAAATACGACGAATATAAACGGTTATATTCGGACGTTGTATCATTGGGTCTAACTTAACTGAGTCATCATAATAAGGTGAATATAAACGGTTATATTCAACTATTATGAACTTAGAAGCATAGAGTTTGGTTAAAAATCTATTAGATAGATAAGATCAATTATTGTTCACCAAATTATCCAAGAATTATATATGATATAATTGACAACTGTTGTCTACCTAAATAATCATGTTTTAAGGATACCAGTGGTTGACTTAGAACATGACGAAATATGGATCTTGGCTCACTAGAAAGATTTATGGGATATACTTTCCGAATTAATAGTTAGGGCTATTAATTTGATAAAAAAATAGTGGGAGATATATTATGAATATATCATAATCATATGAACATAAAATTTTAACTCAGACAATCTAATGTTTATTTTGCACTTTTATTATTGTAGATACTGAGTAATGGCAAACAACACAAACACATTATCCATACGTTCAGTCCTTGAGAAGGACAAGCTGACAGGAGGTAACAACTTCCTAGACTGGCAGAGGAATTTGAGGATTGTCCTCAGGCAGGAGCGCAAGCTTCATGTCATTGATATTCCTCCTTCAGGCCCCTTCCTGAGGGTGCTACTGCTGATGAACGAGCAGCACGCACAAGGGATGAGAATGATGCAAATGATGTTGCATGTCTTATGTTGGCAACTATGAGTGCTGAGCTTCAAAGACAGCATGTGCATATGGATGCATATACTATCAATCAGCACTTGCAAAGCATGTTTGTAAGCCAAACTCATCAAGAAAGGTTCAACACAAGTAAGTCACATTTTAATTGCAAACAAGGGGCGAGTGAACCAGTTGGCCCACATGTTTTAAGAAGATGATTGGTTACATTGAGTACCTTGAAACTTTGGGTTTCCCGATTGGTCCAGAAACTGGTATTGACCTAATCATGAATTCTTTGAACAACAAATTCACTCAGTTTGTTGTGAACTACAATATGAATGAATTTGACAAAACACCTACTGAATTGTTGCATATGTTGAGAACATATGAGACCAACATGAAGACAGCTGAACCTGCTCCCATACTGATGGTGGCAAATAAAGGTAAGGCCAAAGGGAAGGGCAAATGGAAGGGTAAGAAGAAGATTGGATCTGATTCTACACCCAAGCCAAAGTCAGGTCCCAAACAGGTTTTAAATCCTAAAGGTTGTGTGGCCAAGGGTGAATGTCACTACTGTAAGAAAGATGGTCACTGGAAGAGAAACTGTCCAATTTACTTGGAGGATCTGAAGAAAAAGAAAGCAGTTCAGATTTCTGGATCAGGTATTTATGTTATAGAAGTCAATTTTTCTATTTCTACATCTTGCGTATTTGATATTGGATGTGCTTCTCACATTTGTATAAATGTGTAGGGCCTACAAAGAAGTAGAACTTTGGCTAAGGGAGAAGTGGACCTAAGAGTAGGCAATGGAGCAAAAGTTGCTGCTTTAGCTATAGGGACTTATTATTTATCTATGCCCTCTGGGCTTGTTTTAGAACTAGAAGACGGTTTTTACGTGCCTTCGATTCGTAGAAACATTATTTCTGTTTTTTGTTTGGACAAGAAAGGTTTTTCGTTTACAATAAAGAACAACAGTTGCTCTTTTGCTTTGAATGATTTACCCTATGGTGTTGCGCGTTTATTTAATGGTTTATATGTTCTTGATTTAGATAACCCTGTCTGTAATATAGAAAACAAACGACTTAAAATGAATGACTCAAATCAAACATACCTCTGGCATTATCGTCTAGGCTACATAATGAGAAACACATATCCAAATTACATAAGGATGGATACTTGGATAAGTTTGATTTTGAATCATACCAAGAATGCGAATCTTGTTTGCTTGGTAAGATGACTAAAGCCCCTTTCACTGGTAAGGGTCAAAGGGCCACTAAACATCTGGAGCTAATACATAGTGATGTATGTGGCCCAATGCGTGTAATGGCTAGAGGAGGATACTACTACTTCATAACATTTACTGATGATTTCAGTAGATATGGATATGTATATCTTATGAAGAACAAATCTGATTCTTTTGAAAAATTTAAAGAATACAAGGTTGAAGTAGAGAAGCAAATTGGCGGATATGCAAGTATTAAGATCTTACGATCCGATCGTGGGGGTGAATACTTAAGCACCGAATTTAGAGAGTATTTGAAAGAGTGTGGTATTGTATCACAACTCACTCCGCCAGGAACACCTCAATGGAATGGAGTTTCAGAGAGGAGAAATCGCACCTTGTTGGACATGGTGCAATCGATGATGAGTCATACAGATCTTCCAATTAGTTTCTGGGTTACGCTCTAGAAACAGCGGCTTTCACACTTAACCGTGTTCCTACTAAGAAGGTTCAAAAGACTCCATATGAGATATGGAAGGAGCAACGGTCAGGCATGAACTTTATGAAAGTTTGGGGATGTAAGGCATTTGTGAAACGTCAAGAATCTGACAAGCTTGGACCTAAATCCGAAGAGTGCATTTTTGTAGGATATCCTAATAAACAAAGGCATATTATTTTTATAGTCCTTCTGAGCAGAAAGTGTTTATTGCTCGAGATGATGTCTTCATGGAAAGAGATTTTGTTTCCAAAAGAAACAGTGGGAGAACTATAGATCTTGATGAAGATCGAGAACCGCAAAATAGCATTGAAACTGAAGTGGAACAAGAGCAGAATAATGATAATGCTCAACAAACACAGGTTGTTCGTAGATCTGGTAGATTTCGCCATGAGCCAGAGAGATATGGATTTCTCATGACTCAGTGTGGTGATTTGATGCTCATAGATGAAGATGAGCCTCTCACATACCAAGATGCTATGAACAGTCCAGACTCTAAGAGATGGCTTGAAGCCATGAAATCCGAGATAGATTCCATGTACGAAAACCAAGTATGGACTTTGGTTGATCCACCTGAAGGGGTAAAACCCATAGGGTGCAAATGGGTTTTTAAGAAAAAAATGGGCATGGATGGAAATGTTCAGACCTATAAAGCTAGGCTGGTTGCAAAAGGTTTCAAACAAATTCATGGTATTGACTATGATGAAACTTTCTCACCAGTGGCTATGGTCAAGTCTATAAGGATTTTACTTGCCATTACAGCATTCCATGATTATGAAATCTGGAAAATGGATGTCAAAACAGCCTTCCTTAATGGAAGCCTTGAAGAGGATGTGTACATGACACAACTTGAGGGTTTTGTCGATCCAAGGAATGCTGGCAAGGTATGTAAATTGAGTCGATCCATTTATGGATTGAAGCAATCCTCTAGGAGATGGAATATCCATTTTGATGAAATAGTCACAGAGTATGGCTTTGTTCAAAACGAAGATGAACCGTGTGTTTACAAGAAGGTTAGTGGGAGCTATGTGGCATTCATAGTACTATATGTTGATGATATACTACTAATGGGGAATGACATACCTTCTCTAAATGCTGTTAAGACTTGGTTAGGGAGTAATTTCTCCATTAAAGACTTAGGAGAGGCATCCTACATTCTAGGAATGAGGATCTATAGAGAAAGATCTAGAAGGATGATCGGTCTAAGTCAGAGCACATACATTGATAAGGTTTTGAATCATTTTGGAATGCAAAATGCAAAAAGGGGATATGTCCCCGTGTCTCAAGGGATAACGATCTCTAAGGACCAGTGTCCGAAATCATTGGATGAGAAGGACCACATGAATAAAGTTCCATATGCTTAGCAATTGGATCTATCATGTATGCAATGGTATGTACTCGCCCAGATGTCTCGTATGCTTTGAGCATGATGAGCATATACCAGTCTAATCCGGGTAAAGGTCATTGGACGGCAGTTAAGAATATTCTTAAGTACCTGAAATGAACTAAAGATTCATTCTTGGTATATGGAGGAGAAGAGAAACTCGTTGTAAAAGGTTACACCGATGCAAGTTTCCAAACAGACAGAGATGATACTGTATCACAGTCTGGTTTTGTGTTTTGTCTAAACGGAGGTGCTGTAAGCTGGAAGAGTTCAAAGCAAGAAATAGTAGCTGATTCTACAATGGAGGCTGAGTACATTGCAGTTTGTAAAGCAGCTAAGGAGGCCGTTTGGGTTCGAAAGTTCATTTCTGATTTGGGAGTGGTTCCATCGATCGCAGATCACATTGATCTATACTGCGATAATAATGGAGCCATTGCACAGGCTAAAGAACCTAGATCACACTCCCGGGCTAAACATATACTCAGGAGATTTCACCTTATTCGAGAGATTAATGAAAGGGGTTATATACATATATGTAAAGTGCACACAAATGATAACATTGCAGACCCACTGACCAAAGGCTTGTCGCAGCAGAAGCATGATGGTCACACTAGTTCCATGGGTATTAGATATATGGGTGATTGGCTCTAGTGCAAGTGGGAGATTGTTAGTGTAGGTGCCCTAGAGGCAATACATTATTCTTTTATAATCTTTATGTCAGTTGATCATTCAATAAATGTATTTATGATGACCTTAATTACTGCGATATTTTGTTAGCATAATAAATGTCCTTAGAATCATGATACAAATTGTATAGTTTAAGTACATGACTTGAACTTGAGATTATATAATATATCATATTCTTAAAGGTCCCTAGTCGAGTATTATTATATAGGACAATAATAATACATAGATAGACTAGTATGTTGTTTGACAAGATAACCACATCTCATTGGTTATAAGTATGGGGATACTAAAGTCAATACATAGGTACATGTGAGAGTACATGGTACTGGACAGACCCACAGTCAGATTCTTCATGTTTAATAAAGTCATAAGAAAGACTCACAGTGATAATGGTGTAACGATCCTTTGACTTGAAATCATTATATTTCTATACGAGGATTAATATACTTTGACTACATTAAAAGTTACTTTTGATCGGGTGATGATAAAAGTGGACATCGGGTATATCATGAGTCGTATGAGAAATATGAATGATAGATAAAGGATTTAACCCTCCTATAATTAGGAGAGATATTATTGGCCTCTTGATTGAGTGAGATTATAAAAGCATGGCCATGCTCAAATAATGATTTGTCTCGATAATCTACTCATGGATCAAGTAAACCCGGATTAAATGTTAAAGAGGATGACTAAATACATGCCTCGAGTTTAATCTATAATATGTATGGTTAAAGGGATTATATTACACGAAAAACATTAATCACGAAAGGTTTTATCTAATCACGATTTAATTATTGTGTAATTGGGTAACAATGATGTATTACTAGATACCGCTCATTGTTTATAATTTTATTAGAGAATAAAATTATTGCCAATTAAATAATAGCCTATAGGGTCGCACAAATAGAGCACTTAATGGAATAGTTGATTTAAATTATAGATTTAAATTAATTGATGATTATTTGAATTTTATTATTATTAAGTAAGACTTAATTGAGATAATATAAATTCGAATTAAAAGGAATGTTTTTGCCCATAATAATTAAGTATGACTTAGTTATTAATTAAATAATAGAAATTCGTTTTTATTATTTAATCCAATACCTACTAGGGTTGGGCTTTACTGTTATGGGCCTTTTTAATCAGCCATTATAAATACATAATGATAGGTTAAAGAGGCTTGTACGTTTTTGAGAAAACCCTAGCAGCAAAGAGAGGCAGAGGCAATTCAGATCATCAAGAAGGTGGCTAGTACATCCATTCTATAGTCAAGTTCGTGAGACATTCTTGAAGGTGCTCGTGTGGATACCATAGAGGTGTTTCTCCGAGAGGTAGACACAAAGCGTGATAGCTAGGATCTCTGTTGAGTTCGTGAAAGTTAAGCTCTTGAAAGGTATGATTCGTTATCTCCATAATCTACCCATAATTATACATGGATCCTGTTTTTGGGTTTCGAAATTTTTGTTTTATTTACGTTTATCCGCTGCATTTTATGCCTTCGAAACCCAACACCTCCAGGGCTCCAATTGTTCTCCGTGTTCTCGCCATGGTTGTTGTTGTTCATTCCCACAGACGGCGCCAAATGTTATGGATTAAAAACTAATATATATAATTGCTGTATTTAGTACTAAGGAACGTGGGATTCAAGGCTCGATTTGACTGCTCTTGTGTTTCGTGACTCAATCTGCCTTAACAAGATGCCTACGTACCTTGCTGATTGCCAAGGATCAAGTCAAAAAACGTAGTTCTGATTTGTGGGGTGAGGCCCCTTATATAGATGTGGGAGTCCTTGAATTGGACTTGGTATAGGAGACTTGGTGGTCAAGTCTCTGAATTAGGATAGACTTAGGAGTCTTAGGAAGTAGGAAGCTGATTCCTTATCCCATGAGGTTCCTTGGAGGCCAATCTACAAGGATTTATATCCCCACTAGGACTTATCTTAATAGCTGTTTTTCTCCCTTATTTATTAATTATGAAATTAATAAATAATCAGGGTTTTTGGGCCTTCTTTGTTCCATCAGGCCTGATCTGGTCCATCAGGCCTGATCAACATGTTAACATTTCTGGTCTGAATGTCATACATCTTCTTATTGGGCCTTGTAGCCCAAACTGTAATATTTAATTATGTAATCAGGATTTATTTATCCCTATCATATATATATTGGACCATCTCCATTTTCCTCAAAAACGAATGCATCAGATTTTTTAGAAGGGGGCCTCTTTTTGAGTAAGAAACTTAAACCTGCACAGTGATCACTCGAATTTATGTCATCACCAACTACTTGAGGGCTTTGCTTCAGGGGAGTCACCGTAACACCCCCAGATCCGGGGTCGGGGATCCGGGTCATCACGGTCTTTCTTTCCACAATATCACTTCACTTAATTAGTAATAATAACCTTATGCTGTGACCCCACACTAACACACACCACAACCCGTTATAGTCTCAGAGATGAAATTTAAATAAGTACAAGTCTTTGAATCCACAATTTAAAAGTTATTACAACCCAAAATGATTACTTGATAAATTTACAGTTAATTGCCATTATCTGCCACAAGTTATAATTATACATAATTTGATTCTCAAAAATAGAATGCCTGATCTACCAATAGATCTACCTCTGCAGCTATAGCAGCCACAACATCATCGGGAAGACGCGGGATGCTTCCCACACGCTTGTGCTGGGTCTGCTGGAGTCTGGCCATCTTTCCTAACTGTTGTTGTGTGATGAAGAAATAAAGCAAGAGTGAGCCTTACAGCTCGCAAGATAATATGTAGTGATAACAATAATATAAGTATCTAAATGGATACTTACTAGAATCTTTTATCACGAGTAAGGTAATTACTTACTAGATATAAGTAGAAACAAGGGATGAAGTTACCAAATACTTCACTATACTTATATCATTTATGAAGCTAGTATAATGAGCTTTCAACAGTTCATCACATAGATGAGACTACAAGACAAGATTTGAATAGATTAAATCTTTAAAATATCATCAAAATAAAATGAAGTTACGAGATACTTCATTTGATGCAAACATCATTTTGAAAACTTGACCCTGCCAACACTCAACAATCGCCCAACCGTAGCCTTTCTATCGAAATGCTCTGGGTAGTGTTGCAGAAATATCCAATTGGATGATGAACTCATTACGGGAGTTTGCCGCGCCAGGAAGACCACTTACGATGATCAGTCATAGTAGTGCAACCCCACCATTTTCTACATGTAGAGGAGAACCTGTCGGATTTACTTGTCAACCGAACACTGAACTCCTAAGGAATGGACCGCCTTAGCGGAACTTCCAGGCCATTTGGGCCAATATAATAAGGCTGGGCCGGCGCTACTCGGCCACTTATGCCATTCCTAGTTCAGATGAAATCCATGACTCTGAAACGTAAAGCTCGTTCCCCCTTTCCCCAAGTAGAAACTTGTTGATACGGCTTCACCAAGAAGTCATATCTAGTTGGAAAGGAAAACTCACCGATATTTCCCAGGCGATGCCTGTTAATGGATTAACTTGTTCCAAGAATTTTACTTCCTGAATATTGGGTAAGTAATCAATTCATTTATCAAAATAGCAACCTTGTTGCGAATATAAAATACACCACAGAGCCGGATTCCCCAGGTTTTGAGCGAGTATTTAAATCCCCTTAAAAAGGAAGATCTTAAATATAAAAATGAGTTTTGGAATCCGCTCTAACTTTTAAAAATCATTTTGAAGATTCGAAAACACTTTAAAGAGTGTTTGGAGTAAAGCTGATTTAATGAAGTAAATCAGTCCTCAGTATATTTAGAAAAATGCCTGAATATTATTATTTAAATAATATTCTCATAAAGATAATCCTTATAAAAATAATCGAAGTAGAAGTATTAAAACTTATACTTGAAATGGATATTAAATAACCAAAGATATACTTATATAAAAGTACTATCTTTATTTGAATAATCGAAAATAAGTTTGATTATTTACACCTTATTCTTTAATAAAATAAAGAATATATCTCAGCAATTAATCGGAGTCATAGATCCTCAAATGAATATTCAAAAATATTCAATAAATAATATAAACTGAGTCATAAGCCCTCGAATGAATATTCAAATAATATTCAGATAAATAAATAAAAGGGTCATAAGCCCTCGAATGAATATTCAAAATAATATTCAGATAAATAAATAAAAGGGTCATAAGCCCTCGAATGAATATTCAAAATAATATTCAGATAAATAAATAAAAGAGTCATAAGCCCTCGAATGAATATTCAAAATAATATTCATTAATAAAATAAAAGGAGTCATAAGTCCTCGAATGAATATTCAAATAATATTCAAATAAATAAATAAAAGGAGTCATACGCCTTCGAATTATATTCGAAATAATATTCAATAATAAAATAAAGTTAAAGTTATCGAATAAACCTTATTCGATTAATAGTTTGGAAAACTATAACCATATATATATATAAACATATATATATATATATCCATATCCATATATACAAAATCTACTCGGGATCCTCGACTCCCGGTTTTAGAAAATATTTTCACCTTTGGGTCCCTATACTAAGGGTATATGCAAGTTACCGCTATCCTCTAGCATAGGTATTATCAACTGAACCAACAGATATATAACTCAAGAATATGAGACAGGCATGCATATATATATACCATATCAGCATGCTTCAATATATCGCAACATTTGCTAATTAACCAATATGCATTTATCGCAAGATCATGCATATACAAATGTATACATCACAACAACAGTATAACGGATAGAATACTTGCCTGAGCGACTTGGGGTGATAAAAGGCTCGGGACAAGTCTGGTAACCTATAAACAACAAGTAAGTTGGAATTAAACCAAAATCACTTGTAAATCTATACTTTAACTAACCTAGACTCTAACACTTGTTTTGCGCTCACTGATTTGCTTAAGTCACTCGGGTATCCTCGGCTCCACCATTTTTAATAATTTAACCTTTACGAGTTTTAAAGCGATTCCTTCGCGAGTGTCTTACCAACTGCCTAACACACTTACCATAAATGTTTCATACATTAATTAACCCTTTTTGGTCTTTAACCTATGTTTCGAAGTAAGGCGAGGGAAAAAGTTTCGTTCGCGAAATGCCGTTACTTGAAACGGTCGTTTCTCCTAAACCGTGCATCGGAATCGAACGAACTACATATCAAAACGAAGCTCGTAACATGAGATATCTAAACATGGCAGTGGTCATAATCTAGCAGGGGGTTCTCGGGTCCTAATGCTATGCACAAAAACAGTCCAAAGAAAATCGGATGTTACGACGGCTATGTTTACGCGATTTCCCAATTTTAAGCCATTCAAAACCAACCACAAACCAACCTCAAATCCAACATACAACCAACATCCATCCTTATCACATCATAACAACCCCAACCAATTCAATTTAATCATTCATACTTATGCCTAAGCTTAACTTTAATAATACTTAAGTTCTTTTAATCAAAACCACAACATTTACCATTCCATTTCACTACCGTTCCAAATCCCAAACTCTAAATCACAACAACAAGCTACAATATCATCCTACTAATTAAAATCATCTTATAATACATAGGGATCTAGGGTTTGGAGATGGTATACCTTCCTTGAAGTGGTGGGAGGAGCTAGGAAGCCTTAAGAAGCTTTGAGAAGTCTTAGGAAAGCTTGGATCTTCAAGAAAAACAAGAAAAACTTCAAGTTAAAAACTTGAAAACACTATTCATAGTCTTCTTATTTGATTAAATGAAGAAGATTGAGAAGGAATTAATGGCTTAAACTCATGATATAGCCCTAACTAAGCATGAAGATGATTAGGAAATTTACTCACCAATTTAGGAAGCTTGGATCTTGAATTTTTGAAATTTTTGCCCATTTGCAATAGTAAAAGCCGAGAGCATGATGAACCATGCCTTGGTTTCTTTTTGATTTTTGATGAAAATGATTTTGCTTGGCTTGGTTGGCTTGGTTTTTGTGTTTGATTTAGTAAATTACCTAGTTGCCTGTAATAACCCCAATTTTGGAAATTTTTGAAACCCTTATGAATAGTGTTTTTGCTGAACGAGAAAACTTTTCATGCCACGCTATGTAGGGGTTCTGTTATTGATCTTATGGAATATTATTAGTACTCTATGAAGTATATAAGTGTATGTAAAGATCGTCAGAATCCAATTCCGAACACTTTGGTTTTTCCCGGAAATCCACAAGGTACGGAGAGAATTGAGTATAAGGTAACAAAATAAAAAGGATTTAAATTAAAGGATTATAATAGAGGATCATAAAAAGGAATATAATGTATTGAGAAAGGTTAAGGGAACCTAAGTAATAAGATCCCGGGTATGATCCTTCAAACGATAAACGAGAACGAAAGTTAAGCGAACCGTACAACAGATCAGCGGTCATTAGGCAAACGATTAGGGAGTTAATCAAAGGGTTTAAGGGGAGTGATGTCATCCAACCAATAGAAAGGAGACAAGGAAGGGAGGATGACATCATAGGGGTGACATAAGCATGACATGGAAGGAAGGAGGTGTGGGTGATTTAGGACCACACAAATGCAAGGACAAGGTGGTAATTTGCTAAATGGAAAACAAAAACAAGCCAACCAACTAGCAATTCATTTCATCAAAATCAAAAAAAAATCAACCAAGGCATTGTCTTCACTTTGCTCTCGGCTTTCTTGCATTTTCAAAGCTAAAAATTTCCAAAATCAAGATCCAAGCATCCTTAATTGGTAAGAAAATTCCCTAACCTTCTTTATGCTTAGTAATGGCTATATCATAAGTTTAAGCCACAAATTCTTTCTCTAGCTTCTTGATTTAATCATTGGAGAAGACAATGAATAGTGTTTTCAAGTTCTAACTTGAGTTTTTTTTCTTGTTTTCTTGAAGATCTAAGCTTTCTTAAGACTACTCCAAGCTTATTAAGGCTTCCTAGCTTCACCCACCAATCCAAGGAAGGTATACCACTTTCAAACCCTAGGTTCATATATATTATAAAGTGATTTTGATGAGTAAGATGTTATGGTATCTTGTTGTTATGTTTAGAGTTGAGATTTGGAATGGTGGTGAAATGAAATGATAATTTAGTGGTTTTGATTTAAAGAAACTTAAAGCATGATTAAAGTTAGGTTAAGCATATGTATGAATGAGTAATATTGAATTGTTTGGGATTGTTATGATGTGGTAAGGATGGGTGTTTGATGTGTGTGGATTTGAGGATGGTTTGTGATGATTGTGGGTAGTTTTAAAATTGGGAAAACGCGTAAACATAGCCGTCGTAACGTCCGATTTTCTTTGGACTGTTTTTGTGCATAGCATTAGGACCCGAGAACCCCCTGCTAGATTATGACCACTGCCATGTTTAGATAGCTCATGTTACGAGCTTCGTTTTGATATGTAGTTCGTTCGATTCCGATGCACGGTTTAGGAGAAACGACCGTTTCAAGTAACGGCGTTTCGCGAACGAAACTTTTTCCCTCGCCTTACTTTGAAACATAGATTAAAGACCAAAAAGGGTTAATTAATGTATGAAACATTTATGGTAAGTGTGTTAGGCAGTTGGTAAGACACTCGCGAAGGAATCGCTTTAAAACTCGTAAAGGTTAAATTATTAAAAATGGTGGAGCCGAGGGTACCCGAGTGGCTTAAGCGAATCAGTGAGCGCAAAACAAGCGTTAGAGTCTAAGTTAGTTAAAGTATAGATTTACAAGTGATTTTGGTTTAATTCCAACTTACTTGTTGTTTATAGGTTACCAGACTCGTCCCGAGCCATTCGTAACCCCAGTCGCTCAGGCAAGTTTTCTACCCGTTATACTGTTGTTGTGATGTAAATATATGTATATGCATTATCTTGTGATAGTGCATGATTGTTATTAGCAAATTTCGCGATATATTGGAGCATGCTGATATGGTATATATGCATGTCTGTTTCGTAATCTGGTTATCTATCTGTTGATTTCAATGCTTATAGTTGCATAATACCTATGCTAGAAATAAGCAAGTAGTTGCGTATACCCTTAGTATAGGGGATAAAAGGTGAACATATTTCTAAACCGGGAGTCGATGTTCCCGAGTATATTATATATATATTTATTTATATATATATATATGGATATAGTTTTTAAAACTATTAATCGAATAAGGTTTATTCGATAACTTTAACTTTATTTTATTATTGAATATTATTTCAAATATTATTCGAAGGCGTATGACTCCTTTACATTATTTATTGAATATTATTTGAATATTCATTTGAGGATGTATGACTCCTTTATTTTATTTAATGAATATTATTTATAATATTCATTCGAGGTATTATGACTCAGCTTATTTTATTTATTGAATATTATTTGAATATTCATTTGAGGATCTATGACTCCGATTATTTGCTGAGATATATTCTTTATTTTATTAAAGAATAAGGTGTCGATAATCAAACTTATTTTTGATTATTCAAATAAAGATATTACTTTCGTATAAGTATATCTTTGATTATTTGCTATTCATTTCAAGTATAAGTTTTAATACTTCTACTTCAATTATTTTATAAAGATTATTTTTATGGGAATATTATTTAAATAATAATATTCAGACATTTTCTAAATATTCTGGGGACTGATTTACTTCATTAAATCAGTTTTACTCCAAACACTCTTTAAAGTGTTTTCGAGTCTTTAAAATGATTTTCAAAAGTTAGAGCGGATCCCAAAACTATTTTTATATTTAAGATCTTCCTTTTAAAAAGGGGATTTAAATACTCGCTCAAAACATGGGGGATCCGGCTCGGTGGTGTGTTTTATATTCGCAACAAGGTTGCTGTCTTGGTAAAAGAGTTTTTGATTACTTACCCAATATTCGGGAAGTAAAATTCTTGGAACAAGTTAATCCATTAACAGGCATCGCCTGGGAAATATCGGTGAGTTTTCCTTTCCAACTAGGTACGACTTCTTGGTGGAGCCGTATCAACAAGTTTCTACTTGGGGAAAGGGGGAAACGAGCTTTACGTTTCAGAGTCATGGATTTCATCTGAACTAGGAGTGGCGTAAGTGGTCGAGTAGCGCCGGCCCAGCCTTATTATATTGGCCCAAATGGCCTGGAAGTTCCGCTAAGGCGGTCCATTCCTTAGGAGTTCAGTGTTCGGTTGACAAGTAAATCCGACAGGTTCTCCTCTACATGTAGAAAATGGTGGGGTTGTACTACTACGACTGATCATCGTAAGTGGTCTTCCTGGCGCGGCAAACTCCCGTAATGAGTTCATCATCCAATTGGATAATTTCTGCAACACTACCCAGAGCACTTCGATGGAAAGGCTACGGTTGGGCGATTGTTGAGTGTTGGCAGGGTCAAGTTTTCAAAATGATGTTTACATCAAATGAAGTATCTCGTAACTTCATTTTATTTTGATAATATTTTAAAGATTTAATCTATTCAAATCTTGTCTTATAGTCTCATCTATGTGATGAACTTTTGAAGCTAATTTATAACTTGAACGGTGGTAGTTCAAGTAGTATTTGGGAAAGATATAAGTATATTGGGGTATCTTGTAACTTCATCTTTTAAACTTATATCTAATTAATAATTGTCTTATGAATGACAAAGATTTTCAGAAAAACGTTGAGACAAGGTTAGATATATGAGATCACCTTGCAACGATATTTTTATACAGTTATACACTGGAATTCTGTGTGTATTATGCATGGAAGAGGACTTCCAATATTTTGAAAAGTATATATGTATATATACTGAATATTTTGCGACTTCATCGCATTAAGATATCAAACTTGGTTCATTTCTTTTGACCAAGACTTTCATGAGTATTATGAGTAGGCTCATATATTGTAAATCATTATACATATTATTTTGGTGGGCTTGCTGCTCACCCTTGCTTTATTTCTTCATCACACAACAACAGTTAGGAAAGATGGCCAGACTCCAGCAGACCCAGCGCAAGCGCGTGGGAAGCGTCCTGTGTCTTCCCGTTGATGTTGTAGCTGCTATAGCTGCAGAGGTAGATCTATTGTAGATCAGACCATCTACTTTTGAGAATCAATTATGTATAATTATTACTTGTGGCAGATAATGGCAATTAACTGTAAATTTATCAAGTAATCATTTTGGGTTGTAATAACTTTTAAATTGTGGATTCAAAGACTTGTTCTTATTTAAATTTCATCTCTGAGACTATAACGGGTTGTGGTGTGTGTTAGTGTGGGGTCACAGCATAAGGTTATTTATTAATTAAGTGAAGTGATATTGTGGAAAGAAAGATCGTGACGACCCGGATCCCCGACCCCGGATCTGGGGGTGTTACAGAAATGGTATCAGAGCTAAGCGTTATAAACCTCAGAGATGATGGGACGTTAAGATAATAAGTTAACTAAGATAATAAGAACTCTTGCCAAGTTCATAGTCGGGCTACCTAACGTAGCACTGACAGTTAAAAACCCTTATGGGAACCCTTATAAATATCGTGATAGGAGCGTAGTTCGTTATCGTATATGGTAGCGGGACTCCGAACCCTGAGGTTGAGGAGCAACATCGCGATGATGTTTTATTACTCATTGGAGATCAAATTATGGATCCAATAGAGCGTCCTAACGCAGGACCGGATGATGTTGATATTGAGGAGGTAGCGGTTGAGGAGGTTGTCCTAGAAGGGATAGTTGTTGAGGAGGATCCCAAGGAGGATCCTGGCAAGATTGGATAAAGGACCACTGATGAATTGATGACCATGGTTAGGGCAACTCCCAGAGGTAGGATTGGCCGGTCACTACCGGAGGTTCGTTCAAGTTTGTAAAGATAGTAACCCCTTTAACGCGGCTTACTCGTAAGACTGAGAAGTTCGAATGGACAGAGAAATGCGAGAACAGCTTTCAAGAACTGAAGCAGAGGTTGGTGATGGCCCCTATGCTGGCATTGCCGGATGGAAAAGGTGATTTTGTGAAGTGTAGTGACGCTTCGCACAAGGAATTAGGGTGCTTCTTATATAGCACAGCAAGATAATCGCGTCTGCGTCAAGATAATTAAGGGAATTTAAAATTCGATATCCCCACCCATGAGCTTGGGCTCGTGGCAATAGTTTTACCCTAAAGATTGGAGGCACTACTTGTATGGAGAGAAGTGCGAGAATTACCTAAGCCATAAGTGCTCTAGTACATTCTTACGTAGAAAGAGCTCAACATACGCCAGAGGAGGCGGTTAGAGCTAATCAAGAATTATGATTGGGAGATTCTTTATCATTCGGGGAAAGCCAATATGGTGGCTGATGCCCTTAGTAAAAAGGAGAGACTCAAGATGATAATGTCTTTTGGAGAGTTTATAAGAGATTTTGAGAAAATGGAAATAGTAGTGAAGGTAACCGGAGCCGGTACCGAAAAGCTGTTGAGATAGCAATACAGCCCGAATTATTGGAAAAGATCATATTGTGCCAGAAAAGTTATGAATGAAGGCAGAGAGCCAACAAATAGATAAGAGGTTAATACCGAGAAAGATGAGAAGGGAATAATGAGGTATTCCTACAGAATTTGGGTTCCAAATGTTCAAGAGCTTAAAGATGAGATCTTAGATGAAAGCTAGTTTGAGGAATAAGATTTAGAGCAAACCCTGAACGTGATAGTCAGGGAGGTCGCCATCAAGATAGAAGGAACCCATGACATAATGGAGTGAAAAATGAGGATTTTAAATTAAAAGATGACCCCAATTATGGGGAGTAGGATGAAACATTTCATACTAAGGAAACAAAAAGTCGAGCGAGATAAGGAGACCCGAGACGGTACTCCTATACGGAAATTCATGGACCTGTCTAAAGAGAACTTAGACTATTATCCCCAACCACCACCCTGAGGAGACAGTGCGGTGGGAAATTCTTTCAGGACCTTTAAATCGCTAAGCTCTCAGAGTTCCAAGGAACAAGCTGACCCAGTCGAGGCAAGAGCCTGGCTAAAGGAAATATAGGAATCATTTGAGATTCTAAATGATTGACGAATCACAAAAGACTGTTTTTATCACTTACCCTCCTAAGAGAGAGGCCACCCGCCGGTAAAAGGCCAAGGAAGGCACGGAACAAGAGATTATAATAAACTGATTTAAGTTCAGTCAATTGTTTTCGGGAAAGTAATTCCCAAAGATAAGGAGATAGTGTAAAAGCTTTAGAGCCAGAACAAAGGCAGACGAGTATGATAAATTATGAATCTAAGTTGTAAAAGTTATCAAGATTCGTTCTGAGGACACGAATCCAGAATGACGGGATGTTTGGAATCAATGCTTATGTTGTGATGGTTCATGAAATAATGATAAGAGAAAGGGAAATAAAAAGGAACTGAAGTGGAAAAGGGATATAAAGGCAAAGGAGTTTGAGGTATGATAAGGGAGTCGGGTATGAGGAAACCCTAAAGACTCATAGCAATAGAAATAGAAAAGTATGTAATCGTCCGGATGAGAGTGATTCACCATGAGTTAAATTGATGGTTGAAGGTATAAGAGATACATATATTTTATCCCCTGTAAGTTGGGAAGATTCGAGGAAACCTTGAGATAATTCGAAGGATAAATAATGAGACGCGGATAGACTGAGGAGACAAGAAAGTAAGGAATTAAGAAAATTGGGTGAAGGAAGTGACCTTCAAGAAGGTAAAGTGTAAGACCGGTGGCATGATACCCAGAAAGGGAGACGCCAGATATGAAAGATATCCCAACATTGAGGTGACTATTGAGATAAACAACAGAAGTAAATAAGGAATTATTAAAAAGAAGTTCACGTTGAACACGACCAATATCTTCCAGAACATCCTTGTTATCGTTACCAAATTAGGCAAGACAAGCGGATAACCGTTGTTATCTTTTGAAGGCCATATGGATTGACCTCAATTTGAATAAGGATGCTATTATGAAATTAGGTATCGACTATCGAGGTGGGAATGATGAATAAGATAATCTGTCGAGGATATATGACTTGATTTATCCATGGATGGATGCAGGTACCTTTTAAAGGTGGAATTAAGGCTAGAACATCGGTAACTTAAAATGAATCCTAGGGGAATGCATAAAGGTTTGCATTTCACCCTTAATAGGGACGGTATGAGTTTTGACAGTATGATTTGGAAAGGGTTAAGGTAACAATAACCTTTAAGAATTCGTGGAGAAATTTTCAGAAGTATATAGACAATGGTTCTAGTAATAGTAAATGGTATTTTGATATGCCCTGTATCTAGGGAATACAGGAGGAACGATTCAAGGATAACCTTAGAGGTTTTACAAGGAGAAAGGTAATATTCAAAATTCTCAAGAATAAAAATGTTGATAAAGGAAATATGACATAATTATAATGTTGCCAAGTGGGGCACGTGTTAAACCACGAGAAAGTATGGATCGAACCAGCAAAGGTTGAAATTGTCAGGGCAATTAGGGCCTAGGATAAAAGATGTTCTAAGTATGATTGAGAGTCAGTCGTGACAGTGATTAACCTCTAAAGATTGAGGCAATAACATATGGAAAAAATGGTGATTTTTTTTTTTACTCATCAGATTTTAAGGAAAGCATTTTCACATAAGCTGTGATTGAAAGAAGGTAGAAAATTTATTTGGAGGTGGTTAACATGACATTGACTGTAAGGAAATTTTACTATCAGGAAAGGCCAAAGAGGTGGCCGACACTTTAAAGGTAAGTGGATAAATATAGGCGCGTGTGCCAAAAGAATACAGTGATGATGGTTAAAAAAAAAAAATGTGAAGGTTGTATTATGGTTTGGAAGATTGACATTCCTTCTGATGACTGTGCAATACCCAACCGTAATAGTAGTTAGTAAAGGTTTAATTCGTGTAATCGCCATGAGCGGGCTATCTATCTCAGAAGATACTATCTTGAGATAAGCCAGGACCATAGTTCAAAAAGGACTAAACAAACCTTTGAGTTAAGTCTTCTATTGAAGGCATATGATTAAGAATGGTATTAACCTGCTATCATTGCTTTGAGCGAAACTCTTCTGCAAATTTTATCTGCTTCATGTCATGAAAGTACGTCAGAGTTTGGAGTGTTCTTCATGAATTGTGATTGGTGGTTATGTTAACTCCTTAGGAGAATTAGATACGAGATGGATGGACTCCGTATGGTTAGTTATTAAGACTTCATGGAAAATGAATGACTACAGTAGGTCAGTGGTGGACCTTAGTAAGGCAGCAATGATTCTGCGAGTAATGAGCTGATTACAACCGTGAAAGTTGTATTGGAATGGGTGTTGAGATTGAGTACCACTAATCGGGTAGTGGTAGTGTATAAGTTATCATTGATAGACTAATTAAGTAGAGTATCTACCTAGTGAATAATTATTCTTTCTTATCAATAGAGAGTCGTATTATTATACAAGGAAGGTTGCGGTGCAAGCATAGAATTCAAGTAACGATGATGTCTAGAATGAGATCCCAGATTCGATTTTCGATGTCGAGGGAGTTTCAAAGGTAATTGTGTATAAGCTCGAGGAAGAGCATGGGTCCATAGAATGATGGACGGGATAGCGAAAATATTTAGGCACGTGAAATGCGATGCTATAATACTTGATGTTGATTAAATACATATATGTTTTGTTCTTCTATGACAAACCTCTATAGTTCAGAGGTAGGTTCCAAGCCAGATATTTTGTGGCAGTATATTTTTTTTTTCTTTTCTCATATATACAATTCTCTTCAGTTCGTTCTTTTCTCTTCTTTTCATTTCATGTAAGCTGAGAAGAACAACCCTTCCAGAAGGGGAGGTATTGCCGAATGACTATCTATCTTTGTGATAGAAGCCTAGTAGGATACCACATGTTGTTTAATTGCTTGTCAAGTACTAAAGGCTGGCCACCTTCTGTACTAACTATGCAATATAACAAGTGTTCATGATCATAGTGATCTCTCAACAAATTCCTTTACTTCTATTTGATTGATCAAATTTGGAAAATAGAAACAACTGAAAAAGGAGTAATAAAGTGGTGGTAGTATGCGGAATGGGAACACATTCGTGATACTAAGGTTGACGTGGTTATTAAAAGGTTATAGAACGCTAACAAGCAAAAGTATAACCCGTATAATATTAGGAACGGAAGGTAGTAGCGATTACGAACTGGAAAAGAATGGGTATTGAGAAGCAAGAGCTCTAATGATTGGAAGCTATGATGAGAGTCTGTGCAATAGACTTGAAAGAATTTGGAATGATCACTTAATTCGGATTGAGTTATCTTACGACAATAGATCATATGTCATTATCGAGATGTCGCCTTATGAGATCCTTGAGGGAAGACAATGTCGATCTCCCTTATGTTAGGATGAAGTTGTAGAGCGCAAGATACTCGGACCCGCAGTAGTCCAAAAGATCAAGGATATGATAGATCTAATCAGAGGACGGCTGGTAGTAGCCCAAGATGGACATGATAAGTATGTTGATTTGACACGAAAGGATAAAGAGTATGAAATAGGGGACCTAGTAATGTTATAGGTATCCCTTGGAGAGGATTGATGAGGTTCGGAAAGAAATGAAAGCTAAGTCCACGAATTGCTGGACCCTTGGATATATTAAGACGTATTGGGAGGATAGCATAGAAGCTAGCCCTAACCCCGAACATGTAGCAGGTCGTAACGTGTTTCACGTATCAATGTTAAGGAAGTGTAATTTAGATGCCAGATAGATAGAGGCATATGAGCGCATAGATATGCAACCCGACGTAACCTGTATGGAGCAACCAGGAAGGGTTATAGAGTGAAAAAGAACAAGTGCTTAGGAGAAGGATTATTAAACTAGGCAGAGTTTGGTGGTAGGACCACAATGTGGGAAAATTTACTTAAGAGTTAGAAGGTGCAATGCTAGGAAGGTATCCCTATTCATTTTCTATCTGATTCCGGGACGGAATCCTTTTAAGGAGGGGAGACTGTAATAACCCCAATTTTGGAAATTTTTGAAACCCTTATGAATAGTGTTTTTGCTGAACGAGAAAACTTTTCATGCCACGCTATGTAGGGGTTCTGTTATTGATCTTATGGAATATTATTAGTACTCTATGAAGTATATAAGTGTATGTAAAGATCGTCAGAATCCAATTCCGAACACTTTGGTTTTTCCCGGAAATCCACAAGGTACGGAGAGAATTGAGTATAAGGTAACAAAATAAAAAGGATTTAAATTAAAGGATTATAATAGAGGATCATAAAAAGGAATATAATGTATTGAGAAAGGTTAAGGGAACCTAAGTAATAAGATCCCGGGTATGATCCTTCAAACGATAAACGAGAACGAAAGTTAAGCGAACCGTACAACAGATCAGCGGTCATTAGGCAAACGATTAGGGAGTTAATCAAAGGGTTTAAGGGGAGTGATGTCATCCAACCAATAGAAAGGAGACAAGGAAGGGAGGATGACATCATAGGGGTGACATAAGCATGACATGGAAGGAAGGAGGTGTGGGTGATTTAGGACCACACAAATGCAAGGACAAGGTGGTAATTTGCTAAATGGAAAACAAAAACAAGCCAACCAACTAGCAATTCATTTCATCAAAATCAAAAAAAAATCAACCAAGGCATTGTCTTCACTTTGCTCTCGGCTTTCTTGCATTTTCAAAGCTAAAAATTTCCAAAATCAAGATCCAAGCATCCTTAATTGGTAAGAAAATTCCCTAACCTTCTTTATGCTTAGTAATGGCTATATCATAAGTTTAAGCCACAAATTCTTTCTCTAGCTTCTTGATTTAATCATTGGAGAAGACAATGAATAGTGTTTTCAAGTTCTAACTTGAGTTTTTTTTCTTGTTTTCTTGAAGATCTAAGCTTTCTTAAGACTACTCCAAGCTTATTAAGGCTTCCTAGCTTCACCCACCAATCCAAGGAAGGTATACCACTTTCAAACCCTAGGTTCATATATATTATAAAGTGATTTTGATGAGTAAGATGTTATGGTATCTTGTTGTTATGTTTAGAGTTGAGATTTGGAATGGTGGTGAAATGAAATGATAATTTAGTGGTTTTGATTTAAAGAAACTTAAAGCATGATTAAAGTTAGGTTAAGCATATGTATGAATGAGTAATATTGAATTGTTTGGGATTGTTATGATGTGGTAAGGATGGGTGTTTGATGTGTGTGGATTTGAGGATGGTTTGTGATGATTGTGGGTAGTTTTAAAATTGGGAGAACGCGTAAACATAGCCGTCGTAACGTCCGATTTTCTTTGGACTGTTTTTGTGCATAGCATTAGGACCCGAGAACCCCCTGCTAGATTATGACCACTGCCATGTTTAGATAGCTCATGTTACGAGCTTCGTTTTGATATGTAGTTCGTTCGATTCCGATGCACGGTTTAGGAGAAACGACCGTTTCAAGTAACGGCGTTTCGCGAACGAAACTTTTTCCCTCGCCTTACTTTGAAACATAGATTAAAGACAAAAAAGGGTTAATTAATGTATGAAACATTTATGGTAAGTGTGTTAGGCAGTTGGTAAGACACTCGCGAAGGAATCGCTTTAAAACTCGTAAAGGTTAAATTATTAAAAATGGTGGAGCCGAGGGTACCCGAGTGGCTTAAGCGAATCAGTGAGCGCAAAACAAGCGTTAGAGTCTAAGTTAGTTAAAGTATAGATTTACAAGTGATTTTGGTTTAATTCCAACTTACTTGTTGTTTATAGGTTACCAGACTCGTCCCGAGCCATTCGTAACCCCAGTCGCTCAGGCAAGTTTTCTACCCGTTATACTGTTGTTGTGATGTAAATATATGTATATGCATTATCTTGTGATAGTGCATGATTGTTATTAGCAAATTTCGCGATATATTGGAGCATGCTGATATGGTATATATGCATGTCTGTTTCGTAATCTGGTTATCTATCTGTTGATTTCAATGCTTATAGTTGCATAATACCTATGCTAGAAATAAGCAAGTAGTTGCGTATACCCTTAGTATAGGGGATAAAAGGTGAACATATTTCTAAACCGGGAGTCGATGTTCCCGAGTATATTATATATATATATTTATTTATATATATATATATGGATATAGTTTTTAAAACTATTAATCGAATAAGGTTTATTCGATAACTTTAACTTTATTTTATTATTGAATATTATTTCAAATATTATTCGAAGGTGTATGACTCCTTTACATTATTTATTGAATATTATTTGAATATTCATTTGAGGATGTATGACTCCTTTATTTTATTTAATGAATATTATTTATAATATTCATTCGAGGTATTATGACTCAGCTTATTTTATTTATTGAATATTATTTGAATATTCATTTGAGGATCTATGACTCCGATTATTTGCTGAGATATATTCTTTATTTTATTAAAGAATAAGGTGTCGATAATCAAACTTATTTTTGATTATTCAAATAAAGATATTACTTTCGTATAAGTATATCTTTGATTATTTGCTATTCATTTCAAGTATAAGTTTTAATACTTCTACTTCAATTATTTTATAAAGATTATTTTTATGGGAATATTATTTAAATAATAATATTCAGACATTTTCTAAATATTCTGGGGACTGATTTACTTCATTAAATCAGTTTTACTCCAAACACTCTTTAAAGTGTTTTCGAGTCTTTAAAATGATTTTCAAAAGTTAGAGCGGATCCCAAAACTATTTTTATATTTAAGATCTTCCTTTTAAAAAGGGGATTTAAATACTCGCTCAAAACATGGGGGATCCGGCTCGGTGGTGTGTTTTATATTCGCAACAAGGTTGCTGTCTTGGTAAAAGAGTTTTTGATTACTTACCCAATATTCGGGAAGTAAAATTCTTGGAACAAGTTAATCCATTAACAGGCATCGCCTGGGAAATATCGGTGAGTTTTCCTTTCCAACTAGGTACGACTTCTTGGTGGAGCCGTATCAACAAGTTTCTACTTGGGGAAAGGGGGAAACGAGCTTTACGTTTCAGAGTCATGGATTTCATCTGAACTAGGAGTGGCGTAAGTGGTCGAGTAGCGCCGGCCCAGCCTTATTATATTGGCCCAAATGGCCTGGAAGTTCCGCTAAGGCGGTCCATTCCTTAGGAGTTCAGTGTTCGGTTGACAAGTAAATCCGACAGGTTCTCCTCTACATGTAGAAAATGGTGGGGTTGTACTACTACGACTGATCATCGTAAGTGGTCTTCCTGGCGCGGCAAACTCCCGTAATGAGTTCATCATCCAATTGGATAATTTCTGCAACACTACCCAGAGCACTTCGATGGAAAGGCTACGGTTGGGCGATTGTTGAGTGTTGGCAGGGTCAAGTTTTCAAAATGATGTTTACATCAAATGAAGTATCTCGTAACTTCATTTTATTTTGATAATATTTTAAAGATTTAATCTATTCAAATCTTGTCTTATAGTCTCATCTATGTGATGAACTTTTGAAGCTAATTTATAACTTGAACGGTGGTAGTTCAAGTAGTATTTGGGAAAGATATAAGTATATTGGGGTATCTTGTAACTTCATCTTTTAAACTTATATCTAATTAATAATTGTCTTATGAATGACAAAGATTTTCAGAAAAACGTTGAGACAAGGTTAGATATATGAGATCACCTTGCAACGATATTTTTATACAGTTATACACTGGAATTCTGTGTGTATTATGCATGGAAGAGGACTTCCAATATTTTGAAAAGTATATATGTATATATACTGAATATTTTGCGACTTCATCGCATTAAGATATCAAACTTGGTTCATTTCTTTTGACCAAGACTTTCATGAGTATTATGAGTAGGCTCATATATTGTAAATCATTATACATATTATTTTGGTGGGCTTGCTGCTCACCCTTGCTTTATTTCTTCATCACACAACAACAGTTAGGAAAGATGGCCAGACTCCAGCAGACCCAGCGCAAGCGCGTGGGAAGCGTCCTGTGTCTTCCCGTTGATGTTGTAGCTGCTATAGCTGCAGAGGTAGATCTATTGTAGATCAGACCATCTACTTTTGAGAATCAATTATGTATAATTATTACTTGTGGCAGATAATGGCAATTAACTGTAAATTTATCAAGTAATCATTTTGGGTTGTAATAACTTTTAAATTGTGGATTCAAAGACTTGTTCTTATTTAAATTTCATCTCTGAGACTATAACGGGTTGTGGTGTGTGTTAGTGTGGGGTCACAGCATAAGGTTATTTATTAATTAAGTGAAGTGATATTGTGGAAAGAAAGATCGTGACGACCCGGATCCCCGACCCCGGATCTGGGGGTGTTACATTGCCCTTGATTTTGTGTGGTTAAAAAGTCACCACATCTCCTTCCTTTCTTGTCATGCCTATGTCACCTTGCACATGTCATAATGCTCCCACTTGTCCACACCTTGTGGTTTGATGATGTCACAATCCCTGGCTTCTTGTACAAGCTTGTCTCTTGGTCACTTATTTGTTTTATGGTTCGCTTATCTTTCGTTCTCGTTTATCGTTTGAGGGATCATACCCGGGATCTTATTACTTAGGTTCCCTTAACCTTTCTCAATATATTGTATTCCTTTTATGATCCTCTCTTATAATCCTTTAATTTAAATCCTTTTTATCCTGTTACCTTATACTCAATTCTCTCCGTATCTAGTGGATTTCCGGGAAAAATCAAAGTGTTCAGAATTGGATTCTGACGATCTTTACATACACTTATATACCACATAGAGTACTAATAATATCCCATAAGATCAATAACAGAACCCCTACATAGCGTGGCATGAACAGTTTTCTCATTCAGCAAAAACACTATTCATAAGGGTTTCAAAAATTTCCAAAAATTGGGGTTATTACAGTCTCCCCTCCTTAAAAGGATTCCGTCCCGGAATCAGATAGAAATAAATAGGGATACTTTCTTAGTATTGCACTTTCTAACTCTCAAGTCAATTTTCCCACATTGTGGTTCTACCATCAAACTCTTACTAGTTTGATAACCCTTCTCCTAAGCACTCGTTCCTTTTCACTCTATAACCCTTCCTGGTTGCTCCATATAGGTTACGTCTGGTTGCATGTCTATGCACTCATATGCCCCTATTTGTCTGGCATCTGAATTACACTTCCTTAACATTAATACGTGGAACACGTTACGACCTGCTACATGTTTGGGGTTAGGGCTAGCTCATATGCTAACTTTCCAAACGTCTTAATATATCCAAGGGTCCAACAAATTGTAGACTTAGCTTTCCTTTCTTTCCGAATCTCATCAATCCTTTCCAAGGGATACCTATAACATTACTAGGTCCCCTATTTCGTACTCTTTATCCTTTCGTGTCAAATCAACATACTTATCATGTCCATCTTGGGCTACTACCAGCCATCCTCTGATTAGATCTATTATATCCTTGGTCCTTTGGACCACTACTGGTCTGAGCATCTTGCGCTCTACAACTTCATCCTAACATAAGGGAGATTGACATTGTCTTCCTTCAAGGATCTCATAAGGCGACATCTCGATAATGACATATGATCTATTGTCGTAAGATAGCTTAATCCGCGTTAAGTGATCATTCCAAATTCTTTCAAGTCTATTACACAGACTCTCATCATAGCTTCTAATCATTATAGCTTTTGCTTCTCAATACCCATTCTTTTCCAGTTCGTAATCGCTATCACCTTCCGTTTCTAATATTATACTGGTTATACTTTTGCTCGTTAGCGTTCTTTAACCTTTTAATAACCACGTCAACCTTAGTATCACGAATGTGTTCCCATCCCGAATACTATCACAATTTTATTACTCCTTTTTCAGTTGTTTCTATTTTCCAAAATTTGATCAATCAAATAGAAGTAAAGGAATTTGTTGAGAGATCACTATGATCATGAACACTTGTTATATCGCATAGTTAGTACAGAAGGTGGCCAGCCTTTAGTACTTGACAAGCAATTAAACAATAGCTGGTATCCTACTCGGCTTCTATCACACAGATAGATAGTCATTCGGCAATACCTCCCCTTCTGGAAGGGTTGTTCTTCTCAGCTTACATGAAATGAAAAGAAGAGAAAAGAACGAATTGAAGAGAATTGTATATTCATAAAAAAAAATTTATTGCCATAAAATATCTGGCTTGGGATCTACCTCTGAACTATAGAGGTTTGTCATAGAAGAACAAAACATATATGTATTTATATCAACATCAAGTATTATAGCATCACATTTCACGTGCCTAAATATTTTCGCTATCCCGTCCATCATTCTATGGACCCATGCCCTTCCTCGAGCTTATACACAATTACCTTTGAAACTCCCTCGACATCGAAAATCGAATCTGGGATCTCATTCTAGACATCATCGTTACTTGAATTCTATGCTTGCACCGCAACCTTCCTCGTATAATAATACGACTCTCTATTGATAAGAAAGAATAAATATTCAATAGGTAGACACTCTACTTAATTAGTCTATCAATGATAACTTATACACTACCACGACCCGATTAGTGATACTCAATCTCAACAACCATTCCAATACAACTCTCACGGTTGTAATCAGCTCATTACTCGCAGAATCATTGCTGCCTTACTATGGTCCACCACTGACCTACTGTAGTCATTCATTTTCCTTGAAGTCTAAATAGCTAACTATACGGAGTCCATACATATCGTATCGAATTCTTCTAAGGAGGTAACATAATAACCATCAATCACAATTCATGAAGAACACTCCAAACTCTGACGTACCTTCATGACATGAAGCAGATAAAAGTGCAGAAGAGTTTCAATCAAAGCAACGATAGCAGGTTAATACCATTCTTACTCATACGCCCTAAATAGAAGAATTAACTCAAGGGTTCATCTAGTCCTTTTTGAAACATGGTCCTGGATTATTCTCAAGATAGGACCTTCTAAGATAGATAGCCCGCTCATGGCGATTACACGAATTAAACCTTTACCAACTACTATTACGGTTGGGTATTGCACAGTCATCAGAAGGAATGTCAATCTTCCAAACCATAATACAACCTTCATAGCTGTAACCATCATCACTGCATTCCTTTGGCACAAGCGCCTATAATTATCCTCTTACCTTTAAAGTGTCGGCCACCTCTTTGGCCTTTCCTGATAGTAAAATTTCCTTACAGTCAATGTCATTTTAATCACCTCCAAATAAATTTTCTACCTTATTTCCGATCACTGCTTGAGTGAAGATGTTTTCCTTAAAATCAGATGGGAAAAAAAATATCACCAGTTTTCCATAAATTATTGCCTCAGTCTTTAGAGGCTAATCACTTGTCATGACTGACTCTCAATCATACTTAGAACATCTTTTATCTTAGGTCCTAATTGCCCTGAACAATTTCGACCTTTACTGGTTCGATCCATACTTTCTCGTGGTTTAACACGTGCCCCACTTGGCAACATTATAATTACGTCATATTTCCTTTATCAACATTTCTATTCTTGAGAATTTTGAATATTACCTTTCTCCTTGTAAAACCTCTAAGGTTATCCTTGATTCGTTCCTCCTGTATTCCCTAGATACAGGGCATATCAACATACCCTTTACTAATACTAGAACCATAATCTATATGTTTTTGAAAAATTTTCTCCACTGATACTTAAAGGTCATCATTACCTTAATATTTTCCAATTCATACTGTCAAAACTCATACTATCCCTATTAAGGGTGAAATGCCAACCTGTATGCATTCCCCTAGGATTCATTTTAAGTTACCAATGTTCTATCCTTAATTCCACCTTTAAAAGGTACCTGCATCCTTCCATGGATAAATCAAGTCATATATCCTTGATAGATTATCTTATTCATCATTCCCACCTCGATAGTCTATACCTAACTTCATAATAGCATCCTTAATCAAATTGAGGTCAATCCATATGGCCTCCAAAAGATAACAATGGTCATCTGCTTTTCTTTCCTGATTTGGTAATGATAACATGGATGTTCTGGAAGATATTGGTCATGTTCAACGTGAACTTCTTCTTAATAATTCCTTATTTACTTTTGTTGTTTATCTCAACAGTCATCTCAATGTTGGGATATCTTTCATATCTGGCGTCTCCCTTTCTGGGTATCATGCCACCGGTCTCACACTTTACCTTCTTGAAGGTCACTTCCTTCATCCAATTTTCTTAATTTCTTACTTTCTTGTCTCCTCAGTCTATCCGCGTCTCATTATTTATCCTTCGAATTATCTCAAGGTTTCCTCGAATCTTCCCAACTTACAGGGGATAATATATATGTATCTCTTATACCTTTAACCATCAATTTAACTCATGGTGAATCACTCTCATCCGGACGATTACATACTTTTCTATTTCTATTTCTACGAGTCTTTAGGGTTTCCTCATACCCAACTCTCTTATCATTCCTCAAACTCTCTTGCCTTTATACTCCTTTCTCTTATCGTTATTTCATGAACCAACACAACATAAGCATTGATTTCAAACATCCCGTCATTCTGGATTCGTGTCTTCAGAACGAATCTTGATAACTTTTACAACTTAGATTCATAATTCATCATACTCGTCTGCCTTTGTTCTGGCTCTTAAGCTTTTACACTATCTCCATAACCTTGGGAAGTACTTTCCTGAAAACAATTGACTGAACTTAAATCAGTTTATTATAATCTCTTGCTCCGTGTCTTCCTTGGCCTTTCACCAGCGGGTGGTCTCTCTCTTAGGAGGGTAAGTGACAAAACAGTCTTTTGTGGTTCGTCAATCATTTAGAGTCTCAAATGATTCATCTATTTCCTTTAGCCAGGCTCTTGCCTCGACTGGGTCAGCTTGTTCCTTGGAACTCTGAGAGCTTAGCGACTTAAAGGTCATGAAAGAATTTCCCACCGCACTGTCTCCTCAGGGTGGTGGTTGGGGATAATAGTCTAAGTTCTCTTTAGACAGGTCCATGAATTGCCGTATAGGGGTACCATCTCGGGTCTCCTTTCCTTACTCGACTTTTGATTCCTCAGTCTAAATATTTCTTCCTACTCCCCATAATTGGGGTCTTCTTACATAATTTAAATCCTCATTTTCCACTTCATCATGTTATGGGTTCCTTTTGTCTTGGTGGCAACCTCCCTGACTATCACGTTCAGGGTTTGCTCTAACTCTTATTCCTCAAACTAGCTTTCATCTAAGATTTCATCTTTAAGCTCTTAAACATTTGGAACCCAAATTCTATAGGAATACCTCATTATTCCCTTATCATCTCTCTTGGTATTAATCTCATATCTATTTGTTGGCTCTCTGCCTTCATTCATCACTTTTACTGGCACAATATGTTCTTTTCCAATAATTCGGGTTGTATTGTTATCTCAAACAGCTTTTCGGTACCGGCTCCGGTTACCTTCACTACTATTTCCATTTTCTCAAAATCTCTTATAAACTCTCCAAAAGACATTATCATCTTGAGTCTCTCCTTTTTACTAAGGGCATCAGCCACCATATTGGCTTTCCCCGAAGGATAAAGAATCTCCCAATCATAATTCTTGATTAGCTCTAACCGCCTCCTCTGGCGTATGTTGAGCTCTTTCTACGTAAGAATGTACTAGAGCTCCTATGGTTTGTGAATCTCACACTTCTCTCCATACAAGTAGTGCCTCAAATCTTTAGGGCAAAACTATTGCCACGAGCCCAAGCTCATGGGTGGGGATATCGAATTTTAAATTCCCTTAATTGTCTTGACGCAGACGCGATTATCTTGCTGTGCTATATAAGAAGCACCCTAATTCCTTATGTGAAGCGTCACTTACAAATCACAAAATCTCCTTTTTCCCTCCGACAACGCCAACATAGGGGCCGTCACCAACCTTTGCTTCAGTTCTTAAAAGCTGTTCTCGCATTTCTCTGCCTATTCGAACTTCTCAGTCTTATGAGTAAGCCGCGTTAAAGGGGCTGCTGTCTTTACAAACTTGAACGAACCTCTGGTAGTGACCGACCAATCCTACCTCTGGTAGTCGACCTAACCATGGTCATCAATTCATCAGTGGTCCTTTATTCATTCTTGTCAGGATCCTCCTTGGGATCCTTCTCAGCAACTATCCCTTCTAGGACAACATCCTCAACCGCTACATCCTCAATATCAACATCATCCGGTCCTGCATTAGGACACTCTATCGGATCCATAATCCGATCTCCAATTAGTAATAAAACATCATCGCGCTGTTGCTCCTCAACCTCAGGGTTCGGAGTCCCGCTACTCTATACGATAACGAACTACGCTTCTATCGCTACATTTATAAGGGTTCCCATAAGGGTTTTAACTGTCAGTACTACGTTAGGTAGTCCGACTATGAACTTGGCAAGAGTTCTTATTATCTTAGTGAACTTATTATCTTAACGTCCCATCATCTCTGAGGTTTATAACGCTTAGCTCTGATACCATTTCTGTAACACCCCCAGATCCGGGGTCGGGGATCCGGGTCGTCACGGTCTTTCTTTCCACAATATCACTTCACTTAATTAGTAATAATAACCTTATGTTGTGACCCCACACTAACACACACCACAACCCGTTATAGTCTCAGAGATGAAATTTAAATAAGTACAAGTCTTTGAATCCACAATTTAAAAGTTATTACAACCCAAAATGATTACTTGATAAATTTACAGTTAATTGCCATTATCTGCCACAAGTTATAATTATACATAATTTGATTCTCAAAAATAGAATGCCTGATCTACCAATAGATCTACCTCTGCAGCTATAGCAGCCACAACATCATCGGGAAGACGCGGGATGCTTCCCACGCGCTTGCGCTGGGTCTGCTGGAGTCTGACCATCTTTCCTAACTATTGTTGTGTGATGAAGAAATAAAGCAAGAGTGAGCCTTACAGCTCGCAAGATAATATGTAGTGATAACAATAATATAAGTATCTAAATGGATACTTACTAGAATCTTTTATCACGAGTAAGGTAATTACTTACTAGATATAAGTAGAAACAAGGGATGAAGTTACCAAATACTTCACTATACTTATATCATTTATGAAGCTAGTATAATGAGCTTTCAACAGTTCATCACATAGATGAGACTACAAGACAAGATTTGAATAGATTAAATCTTTAAAATATCATCAAAATAAAATGAAGTTACGAGATACTTCATTTGATGCAAACATCATTTTGAAAACTTGACCCTGCCAACACTCAACAATCGCCCAACCGTAGCCTTTCTATCGAAATGCTCTGGGTAGTGTTGCAGAAATATCCAATTGGATGATGAACTCATTACGGGAGTTTGCCGCGCCAGGAAGACCACTTACGATGATCAGTCGTAGTAGTGCAACCCCACCATTTTCTACATGTAGAGGAGAACCTGTCGGATTTACTTGTCAACCGAACACTGAACTCCTAAGGAATGGACCGCCTTAGCGGAACTTCCAGGCCATTTGGGCCAATATAATAAGGCTGGGCCGGCGCTACTCGGCCACTTATGCCACTCCTAGTTCAGATGAAATCCATGACTCTGAAACGTAAAGCTCGTTCCCCCTTTCCCCAAGTAGAAACTTGTTGATACGGCTTCACCAAGAAGTCGTATCTAGTTGGAAAGGAAAACTCACCGATATTTCCCAGGCGATGCCTGTTAATGGATTAACTTGTTCCAAGAATTTTACTTCCCGAATATTGGGTAAGTAATCAATTCATTTATCAAAATAGCAACCTTGTTGCGAATATAAAATACACCACAGAGCCGGATTCCCAAGGTTTTGAGCGAGTATTTAAATCCCCTTAAAAAGGAAGATCTTAAATATAAAAATGAGTTTTGGGATCCGCTCTAACTTTTAAAAATCATTTTGAAGACTCGAAAACACTTTAAAGAGTGTTTGGAGTAAAGCTGATTTAATGAAGTAAATCAGTCCTCAGTATATTTAGAAAAATGCCTGAATATTATTATTTAAATAATATTCTCATAAAGATAATCCTTATAAAAATAATCGAAGTAGAAGTATTAAAACTTATACTTGAAATGGATATTAAATAACCAAAGATATACTTATATAAAAGTACTATCTTTATTTGAATAATCGAAAATAAGTTTGATTATTTACACCTTATTCTTTAATAAAATAAAGAATATATCTCAGCAATTAATCGGAGTCATAGATCCTCAAATGAATATTCAAAAATATTCAATAAATAATATAAACTGAGTCATAAGCCCTCGAATGAATATTCAAATAATATTCAGATAAATAAATAAAAGGGTCATAAGCCCTCGAATGAATATTCAAAATAATATTCAGATAAATAAATAAAAGGGTCATAAGCCCTCGAATGAATATTCAAAATAATATTCAGATAAATAAATAAAAGGGTCATAAGCCCTCGAATGAATATTCAAAATAATATTCATTAATAAAATAAAAGGAGTCATAAGTCCTCGAATGAATATTCAAATAATATTCAAATAAATAAATAAAAGGAGTCATACGCCTTCGAATTATATTCGAAATAATATTCAATAATAAAATAAAGTTAAAGTATCGAATAAACCTTATTCGATTAATAGTTTGGAAACCTATAACCATATATATATATAAACATATATATATATATATATTGTAATAACCCCAATTTTTGGAAAATTTTTGAAACCCTTATGAATAGTGTTTTTGCTGAATGAGAAAACTTTTCATGCCACACTATGTAGGGGTTCTGATATGGATATTCTGAGATTTTATTAGTACTTTATATGGGATATAAGTGTATGTAAAGATTGTCAGAATCCAAATCTGAACACTTTGATTTTTCCCGGAAATACACTAGATACGGAAAGATTTGAGAAAAAGGTAACAGGATAAAAAGGATTTAAATTAAAGGATTATAGGAGAGGATCATAAAAGGAATATAATATATTGAGAAAGGTTAAGGGAACCTAAGTAATAAGATCCCGGGTATGATCCCTCAAACGATAAACGAAAACGAAAGTTAAGCGAACCGTATAACAGATCAGCGGTCATTAGGCAAACAATTAGGAAGTTAATCAAAGGGATTAGAGAGGATGATGTCACCCAACCAATGAGAAGAGGACAAGGAGGGGAGGATGACATCATGAGGATGATGCAAGCATGACATAAGAGGGAAGGAAATGTGGTGGAATATTAACCACACAAAGTCAAGGCTACAAAGGGAATTAACCAAAAAACAAGACAAAAAGCAACCAACCAAGCAAAACAAATCACAAAACACCAAACCTTCCATTTCTTCATGAAGCTCTCGGCTTCTTTCTTAAGAATTGGGAAGTCCAAGCTCCTCCACTTGCCATTTTACAAGGTAATTATCCTAACTTCTCCTAGTTAAGTTACATACTTCCTAGAAATCTTAGCTTCAAAATCCTTTCCTAGCATTTCCTATAAATCATTCAAGAAGATGGTGAATAGTACTTTCTTGAAATTAATTTTTGTGTTCTTGATTTCTTTGAAAGAACAAGCTTGTAGGAGGTTAGATTAAGGCTTCCATGGGCATTCCAAGGACCTTTCATGGATTAAAAGCTTCAAGGAAGGTATAACTCTTCATGGTCTTAGTTTTAAGTTTTGTTGTTTAGATTTCCTAATGTTTAGATGATGGGTTAGTGTAATGGGTGTGTAATCATGTTTAGAGCTTGTTATGAGTAGTTTAGTTGGTGAGAGGCATGATTATTGTGTGTTTAGAGATTGGTTGATTTTGTGATATTTTTGGAGTTGGAAATCTTGGTTATTAGTTAATGAACTTAAGTAAACTCTTAGTTCATAATTGAGAAATAAGTATGAATTGGAAATATTGAATTGTTGGGGCTGTTGTAGTATGGTATGGATGGATGTTGGTTGTATGAATGATATGTGGTTGAATTGTGGTTGTTTTGAATTGGTTTAAAATTGGGAAATCGCGTAAACATAGCCGTCGTAATGTCCGATTTACTTTAGACTGCTTTTGTTCATAACATTAGGACCCGAGAACCCCCTGCTAGTTTATGACCACTGCCATGTTTAGATAGCTCATGTTACGAGCTTCGTTTTGATATGTAGTTCGTTCGATTCCGATGCACGGTTTAGGAGAAACGACCGTTTCAAGTAACGGCGTTTCGCGAACGAAACTTTTCCCCTCGCCTTACTTTGAAACATAGGTTAAAGACCAAAAAGGGTTAATTAATGTTTGAAACATTTATGGTAAGTGTGTTAGGAAGTTGGTAAGACACTCGCGAAGGAATCGCTTTAAAACTCGTAAAGGTTAAATTATTAAAAATGGTGGAGCCGAGGGTACCCGAGTGACTTAAGCGAATCAGTGAGCGCAAAACAAGCGTTAGAGTCTAAGTTAGTTAAAGTATAGATTTACAAGTGACTTTGGTTTAATTCCAACTTACTTGTTGTTTATAGGTTACCAGACTCGTCCCGAGCCATTCGTAACCCCAGTCGCTCAGGCAAGTATTCTATCTGTTATACTGTTGTTGTGATGTATACACTTGTATATGCATTATCTTGCGATAGATGCATGTTGGTTATTTAGCAAATTCTTGCGATATATTGTAGCATGTGATATGGTATATATGCATGCCTGTTTCATATTCTTGAAATATATATCTGTTGGTTCAGTTGATAATACCTATGCTAGAGGATAGCGGTAACTTGCATATACCCTTAGTATAGGGACCCAAAGGTGAAAATATTTTCTAAAACCGGGAGTCGAGGATCCCGAGTAGATTTTGTATATATATGGATATGGATATATATATATATATATATTTATATATATATATGGTCATAGTTTTCAAAACTATAAATCGAATAAGGTTTATTTGATAACTTTAACTTTATTTTATTATTGAATATTATTTCGAATATTATTCGAAGGCGTATGACTCCTTTATATTAAATGAATATTATATGAATATTCAATTGAGGATGTATGACTCACTTTATTTTATTAATGAATATTATTTTGAATATTCATTCGAGGACTTATGACTCCTTTTACTTTATTAATGAATATTATTTTGAATATTCATTCGAGGGCTTATGACTCTTTTATATTATTTATTGAATATTATTTGAATATTCATTCGAGGGCTTATGACTCTTTTATATTATTAGTGAATATTATTGAATATTCATTTGAGGATCTATGACTCCGATTATTTGCTGAAATATATTCTTTATTTTATTAAAGAATAAGGTGTTAATAATCAAACTTATTTTCGATTATTCAAATAAAGATAATACTTTCATATAAGTATATCTTTGGTTATTTAATACTCGTTTCAAGTATAAGTTTTAATACTTCTACTTCAATTATTTTTATAAAGATTATTCTTTATGGGAATATTATTTAAATAATAATATTCAGTCATTTTCTAAATATTCTGGGGACTGATTTACTTCATTAAATCAGCTTTACTCCAAACACTCTTTAAAGTGTTTTTGAGTCTTCAAAATGATTTTTAAAAGTCGGAGTGGATCCCAAAACTCTTTTTTTATATATTTAAGATCTTCCTTTTAAGGGGATTTAAATACTCGCTCAAAACCTGGGGAATCCGGCTCTGTGGTGTATTTTATATTCGCAACGAGGTTGCAGTTTTGGTAAATGAATTGATTACTTGCCCAACGTTCGGGAAGTAAGCCCATCTAATTGAGTCGGCATAAGCGACAGGCCGGGGTACGGTCTATTATTGTGTAAGTGGCTGGGTGGCAGTCCATCAACGCGTGAGGGGCCGGGTAACGGTCTAGCGCGAGGTCCTAATGCGGCCAGGGTGATGACCGGTGAGGAATTCATCCATCTACAGTAGAAAAGGTTACTTATTGGTATCTTTGCCTGATCAGCAAGATATCTGGTTTATGCCAAAATTCTTTTCCTTTCCAAAAATTCATTGGATGTTTCAAACTCTGTTCATACTTTACATAACAGAGGTTCCAGGAAATGTTTAAGAGATATATATATGTGGATATATATATATCGGGACTAAATAAAGTATCTCGTAACCTTATTTCATTCAATAATATTTCAAAGATTGAATCTATTCAAATCTTGTCTTGTAGTCTCATCTATGTGATGAACTTTTGAAACTGATTATAACTTGAACGGTGGTAGTTCAAGTAGTATTGGGAAAGATATAAGTATATTGGGGTATTTGGTAACCTCATCTTTTAAACTTATATCTAATTAATAATTATCTTATGTATGACAAAGATTTTCAGAAAAACGTTGAGACAAGGTTAGATATATGAGATCACCTTGCAACGATATTTTTTATACAGTTATACACTAGGACTTTGTGTATATTATGCATGGAAGAGGACTTCCAATATTTTGAAAAGTATATATGTATATATACTGAATATTTGCGACTTCATCGCATTAAGATATCAAACTTGGTTCATTTCTTTTGACCAAGACTTTCATGAGTATTATGAGTAGGCTCATATATTGTAAATCATTATACATATTATTTTGGTGGGCTTGCTGCTCACCCTTGCCTTATTTCTTCATCACACAACAACAGTTAGGAAAGATGGCCAGACTCCAGCAGACCCAGCGCAAGCGCGTGGGAAGCGTCCCGCATCTTCCCGTTGATATTGTAGCTGCTATAGCTGCAGAGGTAGATCTATTGTAGATCAGACCATCTACTTTTGAGAATCAATTATGTATAATTATAACTTGTGGCAGATAATGGCAATTAACTGTAAATTTATCAAGTAATCATTTTGGGTTGTAATAACTTTTAAATTGTGGATTCAAAGACTTGTACTTATTTCAATTTCATCTCTGAGACTATAACGGGTTGTGGTGTGTGTTAGTGTGGGGTCACAGCATAAGGTTATTTATTATTAATTAAGTGAAGTGATATTGTGGAAAGAAAGATCGTGACAACCCGGATCCCCGACCCCGGATCTGGGGGTGTTACAGAAATGGTATCAGAGCTAAGCGTTATAAACCTCAGAGATGATGGGACGTTAAGATAATAAGTTAACTAAGATAATAAGAACTCTTGCCAAGTTCATAGTCGGGCTACCTAACGTAGCACTGACAGTTAAAACCCTTATGGGAACCCTTATAAATATCGTGATAGGAGCGTAGTTCGTTATCGTATATGGTAGCGGGACTCCGAACCCTGAGGTTGAGGAGCAACATCGTGATGATATTTTATTACTAATTGGAGATCGGATTGTGGATCCGATAGAGTGTCCTAATGCAGGACCGGATGATGTTGATATTGAGGATGTTGTCCTAGTAGGGATAGTTGTTGAGGAGGACCCCATGGAGGATCCTGACAGGATTGGATAAAGGACCACTGATGAATTGATGACCATGGTTTGGTCGACTACCAGAGGTAGGATTGGCCGGTCACTACCGGAGGTTCGTTCAAGTTTGTAAAGATAGTAGCCCCTTTAACGCGGCTTACTCGTAAGACTGAGAAGTTCGAATGGACAGAGAAATGCGAGAACAACTTTTAAGAACCGAAGCAAAGGTTGGTGACGTTCCCTATGTTGGCGTTGCCGGATGGAAAATGAGATTTTGTGAAGTGTAGTGACGCTTCGCATAAGGAATTAGGGTGCTTCTCATACAGCACAGCAAGGTAATCGCGTACGCGTCAAGACAATTAAGGTAATATGAAATTCGATATCCCCGCCCATGAGCTTAGGCTCGTGGCAATAGTTTTACCCTAAAGATTGGAGGCACTACTTGTATGGAGAGAAGTGCGAGAATTACCTAAGCCATAAGTGCTCTAGTACATTTTCACGTAGAAAGAGCTCAACATATGCCAGAGGAGGCAGTTAGAGCTAATCAAGAATAATGATTGGGAGATTCTTTATCATTCGGGGAAAGCCAATGTGGTGGCTGATGCCCTAAGTAAAAAGGAGAGACTCAAGATGATAATGTCTTTGGGAGAGTTTATAAGAGATTTTGAGAAAATGGAAATAGTAGTGAAGGTAACCGGAGCCGGTACCGAAAAGCTGTTTGAGATTGCAATAGAGACCGAATTATTGGAAAAGATCATATTGTGCCAGAAAAAGTTATGAATGAAGGCAGAGAGCCAACAAATAGATAAGAGGTTAATACCGAGAAAGATGAGAAGGGAATAATGAGGTATTCCTACAGAATTTGGGTTCCAAATGTTCAAGAGCTTAAAGATGAGATCTTAGATGAAAGCTAGTTTGAGGAATAAGATTTAGAGCAAACCCTGAACGTGATAGTCAGGGAGGTCGCCATCAAGATAGAAGGAACCCATGACATAATGGAGTGGAAAATGAGGATTTTAAATTAAAAGATGACCCCAATTATGGGGAGTAGGATGAAACATTTCATACTAAGGAAACAAAAAGTCGAGTAAGGAAAGGAGACCCGAGATGGTACCCCTATACGGCAATTCATGGACCTGTCTAAAGAGAACTTAGACTATTATCCCCAACCACCACCCTGAGGAGACAGTACGGTGAGAAATTCTTTCAGGACCTTTAAGTCGCTAAGCTCTCAGAGTTCCATGGAACAAGCTGACCCATCCGAGGCAAGAGCCTGGCTAAAGGAAATAGAGGAATCATTTGAGATTCTAAATGATTGACGAACCACAAAGGACTGTTTTTGTCACTTACCCTCCCAAGAGAGAGACCACCCGTTGGTGAAAGACCAAGAAAGGCACGGAGCCAGAGGTTAGAATAAACTGACTTAAGTCCAGTCAATTGTTTTCGGGAAAGTAATTCCCAAAGATAAGGAGATAGTGTAAAAGCTTTAGAGCCAGAACAAAGGCAGACAAGTATGATAAATTATGAATCTAAGTTGTAAAAGTTGTCAAGATTTGTTCTGAGGACACGAATCCAGAATGACGGGAGATTTGAAATCAATGCTTATATTGTGATTGGTTTGTGAAATAATGATAAGAGAAAGGAAAATAAAAAAGAAACTGAAGTGGAAAGGAATATAAAGGCAATAGAGTTTGAGGAATGATAAGGGAGTTGGGTATGAGGAAACCCTAAAGACTCATAGCAATAGAAATAGAAAAGTATGTAATCGTTAGGATGATGATGATCCACCATGAGTTAAAATTGATGGTTGAAGGCATAAGAGATACATATATTGTACCCCCTTTAAGTTGGGAGGATTCGAGGAAACCTTGAGATAGTTCGAAGGATAAATATCGAGACACGGATAGACTGAGGAGACAAGAAAGTAAGAAATCAGGAAAAATTGGATGAAGGAAGTGAGCTTCAATAATGTGAAATGTAAGACCGGTGGCCCGATACCCAGAAAGGGAGACGCCAGGTATGAAAGATATCCCAACATTGAGATGACTGTTGAGATAAACAACAAAAGTAAATAAGGATTTATTAAGAAGAGGTTCACGTTGAACACGACAAACATCTTCTAGAACATCCCTATTATCATTACTGAATCAGGCAAGAAAAGCGGATAACCGTTCTTATCTTTTGGAGGCCATATTGATTGACCTCATTTTGAATACAGATGTTATTGTGAAATTAGGCATATACTATCGAGGTGGGAATGATTGAATAAGATACCCTTATCAGGGATATATGACTTGATTTATCCATGGAAGGATGCATGTACCTTTTAAAGGTGGAATTAAGGATAGAACATCGGTAACTTAAAATGAATCCTCGGGGAATGCATAAAGGTTGGAATTTCACCCTTAATAGGGATAGTATGAGTTTTGACAGTATGAATTGGAAAGGATTAAGGTAATAATAACCTTTAAGGATCAGTGGAGAAATTCTTCAGAAGTATATAGACAATGGTTCTAGTATTAGTAAGTGGTATTTTGATATGCCCTGTATATAGGGAATACAGGAGGAACGATTAAAGGATAACCTTAGAGGTTTTACAAGGAGAAAGGAAATATTCGAAATTCTCAAGAATAAAAATGTTGATAAAGGAAATATGATATAATTATAATGATGCCAAGTGAGGCACGTGTTAAACCACGAGAAGGTATGGATCGAACCAGTAATGGTCGAAATTGTTCAGGGCAATTAGGACTTAAGATAGAAGATGCTCTAAGTATAATTGAGAGTCAGTCATGACAGTGATTAACCTCTAAAGACTGAGGCAATAACTTATGGAAAAATGGTGATTTTTTTTACTCATCAGATTTTAAGGAAAACATCTTCACATAAGCTGTGATTGAAATGAGGTAGAAAATTATTTGGAGGTGGTTAAAATGATATTGACTATAAGGAAATTGTACTATCAGGAAAGGCCAAAGAGGTGGCCGACACTTTAAAGGTAAGTGGATAAATATAGGCGCGTGTGCCAAAAGAATACAGTGATGATGGTTAAAAATATGAAGGTGAATTATGGTTTGGAAGATTGACATTCCTTCTGATGACTGTGCAATACCCAACCGTAATAGTAGTTGGTAAAGGTTTAATTCGTGTAATCGCCAGGAACGGGCTATCTATCTTAGGAGGTACTATCTTGAGAATAATCCAGGACCATGTTTCAAAAAGGACTAAACGAACCTTTGAGTTAAGTCTTCTATTTAAGGCATATGACTAAGAATGGTATTAACCTGCTATCGTTGCTTTGATTGAAACTCTTCTACACTTTTATCTGCTTCATGTCATGTATGTATGTCAGGATCAGGAGTGTTCTTCATGAATCAGGAATGGTGATTATGTTACCTCCTTAGAAGGATTTGATACGAGATGTATGGACTCCGTATGGTTAGCTATTAAGACTTCATGGAAAATGAATGACTACAGTAGGTCAGTGGTGGACCATAGTAAGGCAGCAATGATTCTGCGGGTAATGAGCTGATTACAACCATGAGAGTTGTATTGGAATGGGTGTTGAGATTGAGTACCCCTAATCGGGTTGTGGTAGTGTATAAGTTATCATTGATAGACTAATTAAGTAGAGTATCTACCTAGTGAATAATTATTATTTCTTATCAATAGAGAGTCGTATTATTATACGAGGAAGGTTGCGGTGCGAGCATAGAATCTTAGTAACGGTGATATATAGAATGAGATCCCAAATTCGACTTTTGATGTCGAGGGAGTTTCAAAGGTGATTGTGTATAAGCTCGAGGAAGAGCATGGGTCCATAGAATGATGGACGGGATAGCGAAAATATTTAGGCACGTGAAATGCGATGCTATAATACTTGATGTTGATATAAATGCATATATGTTTTGTTCTTCTATGACAAACCTCTATAGTTCAGAGGTAGATTCCAAGCCAGATATTTTATGGTAATAAATTTTTTTTATGAATATACAATTCTCTTCAGTTCGTTCTTTTCTCTTCTTTTCATTTCATGTAAGCTGAGAAGAACAACCCTTCCAGAAGGGGAGGTATTGCCGAATGACTATCTATCTGTGTGATAGAAGCCGAGTAGGATACCAGCTATTGTTTAATTGCTTGTCAAGTACTAAAGGCTGGCCACCTTCTGTACTAACTATGCGATATAACAAGTGTTCATGATCATAGTGATCTCTCAACAAATTCCTTTACTTCTATTTGATTGATCAAATTTTGGAAAATAGAAACAACTGAAAAAGGAGTAATAAAGTGGTGGTAGTATGCGGAATGGAAACACATTCGTGATACTAAGGTTGACGTGGTTATTAAAAGGTTATAGAACGCTAACGAGCAAAAGTATAACCAGTATAATATTAGGAATGGAAGGTAGTAGCGATTACGAACTGGAAAAGAATGGGTATTGAGAAGCAAAAGCTCTAATGCTAGAAGCTATAATGAGAGTCTGTGCAATAGACTTGAAAGGAATTAGAATGATCACTTAATGCGGATTGAGTTATCTTACGACAATAGATCATATGTCATTATCGAGATGTCGCCTTATGAGATCCTTGAGGGAAGATAATGTCAATCTCCCTTATGTTAGGATGAAGTTGTAGAGCGCAAGATGCTCGGACCCGCAGTAGTCCAAAGGATCAAGGATATAATAGATCTAATCAGAGGATGGCTGGTAGTAACCCAAGATGGACATAAGAAGTATGTTGATTTGACACGAAAGGACAAAGAATAGGAAGTAGGGGACCTAGTATTGTTAAAGGTATCCCCTTGGAAACCCTTGGAAAGGATTGATGAGATTCGGAAAGAAAGGAAAGCTAAGTCTACAATTTGTTGGACCCTTGGATATATTAAGACGTTTGGGAAGTTAGCATATGAGCTAGCCCTACCCCCGATCATGTAGCAAGTCGTAACGTGTTCCACGTATCAATGTTAAGGAAGTGTAATTCGGATGCCAGTTAAATAGGGGCATATGAGCGCATAGACATGCAACCAGACGTAACCTATATGGAGCAACCAGGAAGGGTTATAGAGTGAAAAGGAACAAGTGCTTCGGAGAAGGATTATCAAACTAGTAAGAGTTTGATGGTAGAACCACAATGTGGGAAAATTTACTCGAGAGTTAGAAAGTGCAATGCTAAGAGAGTATCCCTATTCACTTTCTATCTGATTCCGGGACGGAATCCTTTTAAGGAGGGGAGACTGTAATAACCCCAATTTTTGGAAAATTTTTGAAACCCTTATGAATAGTGTTTTTGCTGAATGAGAAAACTTTTCATGCCACACTATGTAGGGGTTCTGATATGGATATTCTGAGATTTTATTAGTACTTTATATGGGATATAAGTGTATGTAAAGATTGTCAGAATCCAAATCTGAACACTTTGATTTTTCCCGGAAATACACTAGATACGGAAAGATTTGAGAAAAAGGTAACAGGATAAAAAGGATTTAAATTAAAGGATTATAGGAGAGGATCATAAAAGGAATATAATATATTGAGAAAGGTTAAGGGAACCTAAGTAATAAGATCCCGGGTATGATCCCTCAAACGATAAACGAAAATGAAAGTTAAGCGAACCGTATAACAGATCAGCGGTCATTAGGCAAACAATTAGGAAGTTAATCAAAGGGATTAGAGAGGATGATGTCACCCAACCAATGAGAAGAGGACAAGGAGGGGAGGATGACATCATGAGGATGATGCAAGCATGACATAAGAGGGAAGGAAATGTGGTGGAATATTAACCACACAAAGTCAAGGCTACAAAGGGAATTAACCAAAAAACAAGACAAAAAGCAACCAACCAAGCAAAACAAATCACAAAACACCAAACCTTCCATTTCTTCATGAAGCTCTCGGCTTCTTTCTTAAGAATTGGGAAGTCCAAGCTCCTCCACTTGCCATTTTACAAGGTAATTATCCTAGCTTCTCCTAGTTAAGTTACATACTTCCTAGAAATCTTAGCTTCAAAATCCTTTCCTACCATTTCCTATAAATCATTCAAGAAGATGGTGAATAGTACTTTCTTGAAATTAATTTTTGTGTTCTTGATTTCTTTGAAAGAACAAGCTTGTAGGAGGTTAGATTAAGGCTTCCATGGGCATTCCAAGGACCTTTCATGGATTAAAAGCTTCAAGGAAGGTATAACTCTTCATGGTCTTAGTTTTAAGTTTTGTTGTTTAGATTTCCTAATGTTTAGATGATGGGTTAGTGTAATGGGTGTGTAATCATGTTTAGAGCTTGTTATGAGTAGTTTAGTTGGTGAGAGGCATGATTATTGTGTGTTTAGAGATTGGTTGATTTTGTGATATTTTTGGAGTTGGAAATCTTGGTTATTAGTTAATGAACTTAAGTAAACTCTTAGTTCATAATTGAGAAATAAGTATGAATTGGAAATATTGAATTGTTGGGGCTGTTGTAGTATGGTATGGATGGATGTTGGTTGTATGAATGATATGTGGTTGAATTGTGGTTGTTTTGAATTGGTTTAAAATTGGGAAATCGCGTAAACATAGCCGTCGTAATGTCCGATTTACTTTAGACTGCTTTTGTTCATAACATTAGGACCCGAGAACCCCCTGCTAGTTTATGACCACTGCCATGTTTAGATAGCTCATGTTACGAGCTTCGTTTTGATATGTAGTTCGTTCGATTCCGATGCACGGTTTAGGAGAAACGACCGTTTCAAGTAACGGCGTTTCGCGAACGAAACTTTTCCCCTCGCCTTACTTTGAAACATAGGTTAAAGACCAAAAAGGGTTAATTAATGTATGAAACATTTATGGTAAGTGTGTTAGGAAGTTGGTAAGACACTCGCGAAGGAATCGCTTTAAAACTCGTAAAGGTTAAATTATTAAAAATGGTGGAGCCGAGGGTACCCGAGTGACTTAAGCGAATCAGTGAGCGCAAAACAAGCGTTAGAGTCTAAGTTAGTTAAAGTATAGATTTACAAGTGACTTTGGTTTAATTCCAACTTACTTGTTGTTTATAGGTTACCAGACTCGTCCCGAGCCATTCGTAACCCCAGTCGCTCAGGCAAGTATTCTATCTGTTATACTGTTGTTGTGATGTATACACTTGTATATGCATTATCTTGCGATAGATGCATGTTGGTTATTTAGCAAATTCTTGCGATATATTGTAGCATGTGATATGGTATATATGCATGCCTGTTTCATATTCTTGAAATATATATCTGTTGGTTCAGTTGATAATACCTATGCTAGAGGATAGCGGTAACTTGCATATACCCTTAGTATAGGGACCCAAAGGTGAAAATATTTTCTAAAACCGGGAGTCGAGGATCCCGAGTAGATTTTGTATATATATGGATATGGATATATATATATATATATATATTTATATATATATATGGTCATAGTTTTCAAAACTATAAATCGAATAAGGTTTATTTGATAACTTTAACTTTATTTTATTATTGAATATTATTTCGAATATTATTCGAAGGCGTATGACTCCTTTATATTAAATGAATATTATATGAATATTCAATTGAGGATGTATGACTCACTTTATTTTATTAATGAATATTATTTTGAATATTCATTCGAGGACTTATGACTCCTTTTACTTTATTAATGAATATTATTTTGAATATTCATTCGAGGGCTTATGACTCTTTTATATTATTTATTGAATATTATTTGAATATTCATTCGAGGGCTTATGACTCTTTTATATTATTAGTGAATATTATTGAATATTCATTTGAGGATCTATGACTCCGATTATTTGCTGAAATATATTCTTTATTTTATTAAAGAATAAGGTGTTAATAATCAAACTTATTTTCGATTATTCAAATAAAGATAATACTTTCATATAAGTATATCTTTGGTTATTTAATACTCGTTTCAAGTATAAGTTTTAATACTTCTACTTCAATTATTTTTATAAAGATTATTCTTTATGGGAATATTATTTAAATAATAATATTCAGTCATTTTCTAAATATTCTGGGGACTGATTTACTTCATTAAATCAGCTTTACTCCAAACACTCTTTAAAGTGTTTTTGAGTCTTCAAAATGATTTTTAAAAGTCAGAGTGGATCCCAAAACTCTTTTTTTATATATTTAAGATCTTCCTTTTAAGGGGATTTAAATACTCGCTCAAAACCTGGGGAATCCGGCTCTGTGGTGTATTTTATATTCGCAACGAGGTTGCAGTTTTGGTAAATGAATTGATTACTTGCCCAACGTTCGGGAAGTAAGCCCATCTAATTGAGTCGGCATAAGCGACAGGCCGGGGTACGGTCTATTATTGTGTAAGTGGCTGGGTGGCAGTCCATCAACGCGTGAGGGGCCGGGTAACGGTCTAGCGTGAGGTCCTAATGCGGCCAGGGTGATGACCGGTGAGGAATTCATCCATCTACAGTAGAAAAGGTTACTTATTGGTATCTTTGCCTGATCAGCAAGATATCTGGTTTATGCCAAAATTCTTTTCCTTTCCAAAAATTCATTGGATGTTTCAAACTCTGTTCATACTTTACATAACAGAGGTTCCAGGAAATGTTTAAGAGATATATATATGTGGATATATATATATCGGGACTAAATAAAGTATCTCGTAACCTTATTTCATTCAATAATATTTCAAAGATTGAATCTATTCAAATCTTGTCTTGTAGTCTCATCTATGTGATGAACTTTTGAAACTGATTATAACTTGAACGGTGGTAGTTCAAGTAGTATTGGGAAAGATATAAGTATATTGGGGTATTTGGTAACCTCATCTTTTAAACTTATATCTAATTAATAATTGTCTTATGTATGACAAAGATTTTCAGAAAAACGTTGAGACAAGGTTAGATATATGAGATCACCTTGCAACGATATTTTTTATACAGTTATACACTAGGACTTTGTGTATATTATGCATGGAAGAGGACTTCCAATATTTTGAAAAGTATATATGTATATATACTGAATATTTGCGACTTCATCGCATTAAGATATCAAACTTGGTTCATTTCTTTTGACCAAGACTTTCATGAGTATTATGAGTAGGCTCATATATTGTAAATCATTATACATATTATTTTGGTGGGCTTGCTGCTCACCCTTGCCTTATTTCTTCATCACACAACAACAGTTAGGAAAGATGGCCAGACTCCAGCAGACCCAGCGCAAGCGCGTGGGAAGCGTCCCGCGTCTTCCCGTTGATGTTGTAGCTGCTATAGCTGCAGAGGTAGATCTATTGTAGATCAGACCATCTACTTTTGAGAATCAATTATGTATAATTATAACTTGTGGCAGATAATGGCAATTAACTATAAATTTATCAAGTAATCATTTTGGGTTGTAATAACTTTTAAATTGTGGATTCAAAGACTTGTACTTATTTCAATTTCATCTCTGAGACTATAACGGGTTGTGGTGTGTGTTAGTGTGGGGTCACAGCATAAGGTTATTTATTATTAATTAAGTGAAGTGATATTGTGGAAAGAAAGACCGTGACAACCCGGATCCCCGACCCCGGATCTGGGGGTGTTACATATATCCATATCCATATATACAAAATCTACTCGGGATCCTCGACTCCCGGTTTTAGAAAATATTTTCACCTTTGGGTCCCTATACTAAGGGTATATGCAAGTTACCGCTATCCTCTAGCATAGGTATTATCAACTGAACCAACAGATATATAACTCAAGAATATGAGACAGGCATGCATATATATATACCATATCAGCATGCTTCAATATATCGCAACATTTGCTAATTAACCAATATGCATTTATCGCAAGATCATGCATATACAAATGTATACATCACAACAACAGTATAACGGATAGAATACTTGCCTGAGCGACTTGGGGTGATAAAAGGCTCGGGACGAGTCTGGTAACCTATAAACAACAAGTAAGTTGGAATTAAACCAAAATCACTTGTAAATCTATACTTTAACTAACTTAGACTCTAACACTTGTTTTGCGCTCACTGATTTGCTTAAGTCACTCGGGTATCCTCGGCTCCACCATTTTTAATAATTTAACCTTTACGAGTTTTAAAGCGATTCCTTCGCGAGTGTCTTACCAACTGCCTAACACACTTACCATAAATGTTTCATACATTAATTAACCCTTTTTGGTCTTTAACCTATGTTTCGAAGTAAGGCGAGGGAAAAAGTTTCGTTCGCGAAACGCCGTTACTTGAAACGGTCGTTTCTCCTAAACCGTGCATCGGAATCGAACGAACTACATATCAAAACGAAGCTCGTAACATGAGCTATCTAAACATGGCAGTGGTCATAATCTAGCAGGGGGTTCTCGGGTCCTAATGCTATGCACAAAAACAGTCCAAAGAAAATCGGACGTTACGACGGCTATGTTTACGCGATTTCCCAATTTTAAGCCATTCAAAACCAACCACAAACCAACCTCAAATCCAACATACAACCAACATCCATCCTTATCACATCATAACAACCCCAACCAATTCAATTTAATCATTCATACTTATGCCTAAGCTTAACTTTAATCATACTTAAGTTCTTTTAATCAAAACCACAACATTTACCATTCCATTTCACTACCGTTCCAAATCCCAAACTCTAAATCACAACAACAAGCTACAATATCATCCTACTAATTAAAATCATCTTATAATACATAGGGATCTAGGGTTTGGAGATGGTATACCTTCCTTGAAGTGGTGGGAGGAGCTAGGAAGCCTTAAGAAGCTTTGAGAAGTCTTAGGAAAGCTTGGATCTTCAAGAAAAACAAGAAAAACTTCAAGTTAAAAACTTGAAAACACTATTCATAGTCTTCTTCTTTGATTAAATGAAGAAGATTGAGAAGGAATTAATGGCTTAAACTCATGATATAGCCCTAACTAAGCATGAAGATGATTAGGGAATTTACTCACCAATTTAGGAAGCTTGGATCTTGAATTTTTGAAATTTTTGCCCATTTGCAATAGTAAAAGCCGAGAGCATGATGAACCATGCCTTGGTTTCTTTTTGATTTTTGATGAAAATGATTTTGCTTGGCTTGGTTGGCTTGGTTTTTGTGTTTGATTTAGTAAATTACCTAGTTGCCCTTGATTTTGTGTGGTTAAAAAGTCACCACATCTCCTTCCTTTCTTGTCATGCCTATGTCACCTTGCACATGTCATAATGCTCCCACTTGTCCACACCTTGTGGTTTGATGATGTCACAATCCCTGGCTTCTTGTACAAGCTTGTCTCTTGGTCACTTATTTGTTTTACGGTTCGCTTATCTTTCGTTCTCGTTTATCGTTTGAGGGATCATACCCGGGATCTTATTACTTAGGTTCCCTTAACCTTTCTCAATATATTGTATTCCTTTTATGATCCTCTCTTATAATCCTTTAATTTAAATCCTTTTTATCCTGTTACCTTATACTCAATTCTCTCCGTATCTAGTGGATTTCCGGGAAAAATCAAAGTGTTCAGAATTGGATTCTGACGATCTTTACATACACTTATATACCACATAGAGTACTAATAATATCCCATAAGATCAATAACAGAACCCCTACATAGCGTGGCATGAACAGTTTTCTCATTCAGCAAAAACACTATTCATAAGGGTTTCAAAAATTTCCAAAAATTGGGGTTATTACAGTCTCCCCTCCTTAAAAGGATTCCGTCCCGGAATCAGATAGAAATAAATAGGGATACTTTCTTAGTATTGCACTTTCTAACTCTCAAGTCAATTTTCCCACATTGTGGTTCTACCATCAAACTCTTACTAGTTTGATAACCCTTCTCCTAAGCACTCGTTCCTTTTCACTCTATAACCCTTCCTGGTTGCTCCATATAGGTTACGTCTGGTTGCATGTCTATGCGCTCATATGCCCCTATTTGTCTGGCATCTGAATTACACTTCCTTAACATTAATACGTGGAACATGTTACGACCTGCTACATGTTCGGGGTTAGGGCTAGCTCATATGCTAACTTCCCAAACGTCTTAATATATCCAAGGGTCCAACAAATTGTAGACTTAGCTTTCCTTTCTTTCCGAATCTCATCAATCCTTTCCAAGGGATACCTATAACATTACTAGGTCCCCTATTTCGTACTCTTTATCCTTTCGTGTCAAATCAACATACTTATCATGTCCATCTTGGGCTACTACCAGCCATCCTCTGATTAGATCTATTATATCCTTGGTCCTTTGGACCACTACTGGTCTGAGCATCTTGCGCTCTACAACTTCATCCTAACATAAGGGAGATTGACATTGTCTTCCCTCAAGGATCTCATAAGGCGACATCTCGATAATGACATATGATCTATTGTCGTAAGATAGCTTAATCCGCGTTAAGTGATCATTCCAAATTCTTTCAAGTCTATTATACAGACTCTCATCATAGCTTCTAATCATTATAGCTTTTGCTTCTCAATACCCATTCTTTTCCAGTTCGTAATCGCTATCACCTTCCGTTTCTAATATTATACTGGTTATACTTTTGCTCGTTAGCGTTCTTTAACCTTTTAATAACCCCGTCAACCTTAGTATCACGAATGTGTTCCCATCCCGAATACTATCACAATTTTATTACTCCTTTTTCAGTTGTTTCTATTTTCCAAAATTTGATCAATCAAATAGAAGTAAAGGAATTTGTTGAGAGATCACTATGATCATGAACACTTGTTATATCGCATAGTTAGTACAGAAGGTGGCCAGCCTTTAGTACTTGACAAGCAATTAAACAATAGCTGGTATCCTACTCGGCTTCTATCACACAGATAGATAGTCATTCGGCAATACCTCCCCTTCTGGAAGGGTTGTTCTTCTCAGCTTACATGAAATGAAAAGAAGAGAAAAGAACGAATTGAAGAGAATTGTATATTCATAAAAAAAAATTTATTGCCATAAAATATCTGGCTTGGGATCTACCTCTGAACTATAGAGGTTTGTCATAGAAGAACAAAACATATATGTATTTATATCAACATCAAGTATTATAGCATCGCATTTCACGTGCCTAAATATTTTCGCTATCCCGTCCATCATTCTATGGACCCATGCCCTTCTTCGAGCTTATACACAATTACCTTTGAAACTCCCTCGACATCGAAAATCGAATCTGGGATCTCATTCTAGACATCATCGTTACTTGAATTCTATGCTTGCACCGCAACCTTCCTCGTATAATAATACGACTCTCTATTGATAAGAAAGAATAAATATTCAATAGGTAGACACTCTACTTAATTAGTCTATCAATGATAACTTATACACTACCACGACCCGATTAGTGATACTCAATCTCAACAACCATTCCAATACAACTCTCACGGTTGTAATCAGCTCATTACTCGCAGAATCATTGCTGCCTTACTATGGTCCATCACTGACCTACTGTAGTCATTCATTTTCCTTGAAGTCTTAATAGCTAACTATACGGAGTCCATACATATCGTATCGAATTCTTCTAAGGAGGTAACATAATAACCATCAATCACAATTCATGAAGAACACTCCAAACTCTGGCGTACCTTCATGACATGAAGCAGATAAAAGTGCAGAAGAGTTTCAATCAAAGCAATGATAGCAGGTTAATACCATTCTTAATCATACGCCCTAAATAGAAGAATTAACTCAAGGGTTCATCTAGTCCTTTTTGAAACATGGTCCTGGATTATTCTCAAGATAGGACCTTCTAAGATAGATAGCCCGCTCATGGCGATTACACGAATTAAACCTTTACCAACTACTATTACGGTTGGGTATTGCACAGTCATCAGAAGGAATGTCAATCTTCCAAACCATAATACAACCTTCATAGCTGTAACCATCATCACTGCATTCCTTTGGCACAAGCGCTTATAATTATCCTCTTACCTTTAAAGTGTCGGCCACCTCTTTGGCCTTTCCTGATAATAAAATTTCCTTACAGTCAATGTCATTTTAATCACCTCCAAATAAATTTTCTACCTTATTTCCAATCACTGCTTGAGTGAAGATGTTTTCCTTAAAATCAGATGGGAAAAAAAATATCACCATTTTTCCATAAGTTATTGCCTCAGTCTTTAGAGGCTAATCACTTGTCATGACCGACTCTCAATCATACTTAGAACATCTTTTATCTTAGGTCCTAATTGCCCTGAACAATTTCGACCTTTACTAGTTCGATCCATACTTTCTCGTGGTTTAACACGTGCCCCACTTGGCAACATTATAATTACGTCATATTTCCTTTATCAACATTTCTATTCTTGAGAATTTTGAATATTACCTTTCTCCTTGTAAAACCTCTAAGGTTATCCTTGATTCGTTCCTCCTGTATTCCCTAGATACAGGGCATATCAACATACCCTTTACTAATACTAAAACCATTATCTATATGTTTCTGAAAAATTTTCTCCACTGATACTTAAAGGTCATCATTACCTTAATATTTTCCAATTCATACTGTCAAAACTCATACTATCCCTATTAAGGGTGAAATGCCAACCTGTATGCATTCCCCTAGGATTCATTTTAAGTTACCAATGTTAAATCCTTAATTCCACCTTTAAAAGGTACCTGCATCCTTCCATGGTAAATCAAGTCATATATCCTTGATAGATTATCTTATTCATCATTCCCACCTCGATAGTCTATACCTAACTTCATAATAGCATCCTTATTCAAATTGAGGTCAATCCATATGGCCTCCAAAAGATAACAATGGTCATCTGCTTTTCTTTCCTGATTTGGTAATGATAACATGGATGTTCTGGAAGATATTGGTCATGTTCAACGTGAACTTCTTCTTAATAATTCCTTATTTACTTTTGTTGTTTATCTCAACAGTCATCTCAATGTTGGGATATCTTTCATATCTGGCGTCTCCCTTTCTGGGTATCATGCCACCGGTCTCACACTTTACCTTCTTGAAGGTCACTTCCTTCATCCAATTTTCTTAATTTCTTACTTTCTTGTCTCCTCAGTCTATCCGCGTCTCATTATTTATCCTTTGAATTATCTCAAGGTTTCCTCGAATCTTCCCAACTTACAGGGGATAAAATATATGTATCTCTTATACCTTCAACCATCAATTTAACTCATGGTGAATCACTCTCATCCGGACGATTACATACTTTTCTATTTCTATTTCTACGAGTCTTTAGGGTTTCCTCATACCCAACTCCCTTATCATTCCTCAAACTCTCTTGCCTTTATATTCCTTTCTCTTATCGTTATTTCATGAACCAACACAACATAAGCATTGATTTCAAACATCCCGTCATTCTGGATTCGTGTCTTCAGAACGAATCTTGATAACTTTTATAACTTAGATTCATAATTCATCATACTCGTCTGCCTTTGTTCTGGCTCTTAAGCTTTTACACTATCTCCATAACCTTGGGAAGTACTTTCCTGAAAATAATTGACTGAACTTAAATCAGTTTATTATAATCTCTTGCTCCGTGTCTTCCTTGGCCTTTCACCAGCGGGTGGTCTCTCTCTTAGGAGGGTAAGTGACAAAACAGTCTTTTGTGGTTCGTCAATCATTTAGAGTCTCAAATGATTCATCTATTTCCTTTAGCCAGGCTCTTGCCTCGACTGGGTCAGCTTGTTCCTTGGAACTCTGAGAGCTTAGCGACTTAAAGGTCATGAAAGAATTTCCCACCGCACTGTCTCCTCAGGGTGGTGGTTGGGGATAATAGTCTAAGTTCTCTTTAGACAGGTCCATGAATTGCCGTATAGGGGTACCATCTCGGGTCTCCTTTCCTTACTTGACTTTTGATTCCTCAGTCTAAATATTTCTTCCTACTCCCCATAATTGGGGTCATCTTACATAATTTAAATCCTCATTTTCCACTTCATCATGTTATGGGTTCCTTTTGTCTTGGTGGCAACCTCCCTGACTATCACGTTCAGGGTTTGCTCTAACTCTTATTCCTCAAACTAGCTTTCATCTAAGATTTCATCTTTAATCTCTTAAACATTTGGAACCCAAATTCTATAGGAATACCTCATTATTCCCTTATCATCTCTCTCGGTATTAATCTCATATCTATTTGTTGGCTCTCTGCCTTCATTCATCACTTTTACTGGCACAATATGTTCTTTTCCAATAATTCGGGTTGTATTGCTATCTCAAACAGCTTTTCGGTACCGGCTCCGGTTACCTTCACTACTATTTCCATTTTCTCAAAATCTCTTATAAACTCTTCAAAAGACATTATCATCTTGAGTCTCTCCTTTTTACTAAGGGCATCAGCCACCATATTGGCTTTCCCCGAAGGATAAAGAATCTCCCAATCATAATTCTTGATTAGCTCTAACCGCCTCCTCTGGCGTATGTTGAGCTCTTTCTACGTAAGAATGTACTAGAGCTCCTATGGTTTGTGAATCTCACACTTCCCTCCATACAAGTAGTGCCTCAAATCTTTAGGGCAAAACTATTGCCACGAGCCCAAGCTCATGGGTGGGGATATCGAATTTTAAATTCCCTTAATTGTCTTGACGCAGACGCGATTATCTTGCTGTGCTATATAAGAAGCACCCTAATTCCTTATGCGAAGCGTCACTTACAAATCACAAAATCTCCTTTTTCCCTCCGGCAATGCCAACATAGGGGCCGTCACCAACCTTTGCTTCAGTTCTTAAAAGCTGTTCTCGCATTTCTCTGCCTATTCGAACTTCTCAGTCTTATGAGTAAGCCGCGTTAAAGGGGCTACTGTCTTTACAAACTTGAACGAACCTCTGGTAGTGACCGACCAATCCTACCTCTGGTAGTCGACCTAACCATGGTCATCAATTCATCAGTGGTCCTTTATTCATTCTTGTCAGGATCCTCCATGGGATCCTTCTCAGCAACTATCCCTTCTAGGACAACATCCTCAACCGCTACATCCTCAATATCAACATCATCCGGTCCTGCATTAGGACACTCTATCGGATCCACAATCCGATCTCCAATTAGTAATAAAACATCTTCGCGCTGTTGCTCCTCAACCTCAGGGTTCGGAGTCCCGCTACTCTATACGATAACGAACTACGCTTCTATCGCTACATTTATAAGGGTTCCCATAAGGGTTTTAACTGTCAGTACTACGTTAGGTAGTCCGACTATGAACTTGGCAAGAGTTCTTATTATCTTAGTGAACTTACTATCTTAACGTCCCATCATCTCTGAGGTTTATAACGCTTAGCTCTGATACCATTTCTGTAACACCCCCAGATCCGGGGTCGGGGATCCGGGTCGTCACGGTCTTTATTTCCACAATATCACTTCACTTAATTAGTAATAATAACCTTATGCTGTGACCCCACACTAACACACATCACAACCCGTTATAGTCTCAGAGATGAAATTTAAATAAGTACAAGTCTTTGAATCCACAATTTAAAAGTTATTACAACCCAAAATGATTACTTGATAAATTTACAGTTAATTGCCATTATCTGCCACAAGTTATAATTATACATAATTTGATTCTCAAAAATAGAATGCCTGATCTACCAATAGATCTACCTCTGCAGCTATAGCAGCCACAACATCATTGGGAAGACGCGGGATGCTTCCCACGCGCTTGCGCTGGGTCTGCTGGAGTCTGGCCATCTTTCCTAACTGTTGTTGTGTGATAAAGAAATAAAGCAAGAGTGAGCCTTACAGCTCGCAAGATAATATGTAGTGATAACAATAATATAAGTATATAAATGGATACTTACTAGAATCTTTTATCACGAGTAAGGTAATTACTTACTAGATATAAGTAGAAACAAGGGATGAAGTTACCAAATACTTCACTATACTTATATCATTTATGAAGCTAGTATAATGAGCTTTCAACAGTTCATCACATAGATGAGACTACAAGACAAGATTTGAATAGATTAAATCTTTAAAATATCATCAAAATAAAATGAAGTTATGAGATACTTCATTTGATACAAACATCATTTTGAAAACTTGACCCTGCCAACACTCAATAATCGCCCAACCGTAGCCTTTCTATCGAAATGCTCTGGGTAGTGTTGCAGAAATATCCAATTGGATGATGAACTCATTACGGGAGTTTGCCGCGCCAGGAAGACCACTTACGATGATCAGTCGTAGTAGTGCAACCCCATCATTTTCTACATGTAGAGGAGAACCTGTCGGATTTACTTGTCAACCGAACACTGAACTCCTAAGGAATGGACCGCCTTAGCGGAACTTCCAGGCCATTTGGGCCAATATAATAAGGCTGGGCCGGTGCTACTCGGCCACTTATGCCACTCCTAGTTCAGATGAAATCCATGACTCTGAAACGTAAAGCTCGTTCCCCCTTTCCCCAAGTAGAAACTTGTTGATACGGCTTCACCAAGAAGTCGTATCTAGTTGGAAAGGAAAACTCACCGATATTTCCCAGGCGATGCCTGTTAATGGATTAACTTGTTCCAAGAATTTTACTTCCCGGATATTGGGTAAGTAATCAATTCATTTATCAAAACAGCAACCTTGTTGCGAATATAAAATACACCACAGAGCCGGATTCCCCAGGTTTTGAGCGAGTATTTAAATCCCCTTAAAAAGGAAGATCTTAAATATAAAAATGAGTTTTGGGATCCGCTCTAACTTTTAAAAATCATTTTGAAGACTCGAAAACACTTTAAAGAGTGTTTGGAGTAAAGCTGATTTAATGAAGTAAATCAGTCCTCAGTATATTTAGAAAAATGCCTGAATATTATTATTTAAATAATATCCTCATAAAGATAATCCTTATAAAAATAATCGAAGTAGAAGTATTAAAACTTATACTTGAAATGGATATTAAATAACCAAAGATATACTTATATAAAAGTACTATCTTTATTTGAATAATCGAAAATAAGTTTGATTATTTACACCTTATTCTTTAATAAAATAAAGAATATATCTCAGCAATTAATCGGAGTCATAGATCCTCAAATGAATATTCAAAAATATTCAATAAATAATATAAACTGAGTCATAAGCCCTCGAATGAATATTCAAATAATATTCAGATAAATAAATAAAAGGGCCATAAGCCCTCGAATGAATATTCAAAATAATATTCAGATAAATAAATAAAAGGGTCATAAGCCCTCGAATGAATATTCAAAATAATATTCAGATAAATAAATAAAAGGGTCATAAGCCCTCGAATGAATATTCAAAATAATATTCATTAATAAAATAAAAGGAGTCATAAGTCCTCGAATGAATATTCAAATAATATTCAAATAAATAAATAAAAGGAGTCATACGCCTTCGAATTATATTCGAAATAATATTCAATAATAAAATAAAGTTAAAGTTATCGAATAAACCTTATTCGATTAATAGTTTGGAAAACTATAACCATATATATATAAACATATATATATATATCCATATCCATATATACAAAATCTACTCGGGATCCTCGACTCCCGGTTTTAGAAAATATTTCACCTTTGGGTCCCTATACTAAGGGTATATGCAAGTTACCGCTATCCTCTAGCATAGGTATTATCAACTGAACCAACAGATATATAACTCAAGAATATGAGACAGGCATGCATATATATATACCATATCAGCATGCTTCAATATATCGCAACATTTGCTAATTAACCAATATGCATTTATCGCAAGATCATGCATATACAAATGTATACATCATAACAACAGTATAACGGATAGAATACTTGCCTGAGCGACTTGGGGTGATAAAAGGCTCGGGACGAGTCTGGTAACCTATAAACAACAAGTAAGTTAGAATTAAACCAAAACCACTTGTAAATCTATACTTTAACTAACTTAGACTCTAACGCTTGTTTTGCGCTCACTGATTTGCTTAAGTCACTCGGGTATCCTCGGCTCCACCATTTTTAATAATTTAACCTTTACGAGTTTTAAAGCGATTCCTTCGCGAGTGTCTTACCAACTGCCTAACACACTTACCATAAATGTTTCATACATTAATTAACCCTTTTTGGTCTTTAACCTATGTTTCGAAGTAAGGCGAGGGAAAAAGTTTCGTTCGCGAAACGCCGTTACTTGAAACGGTCGTTTCTCCTAAACCGTGCATCGGAATCAAACGAACTACATATCAAAACGAAGCTCGTAACATGAGCTATCTAAACATGGCAGTGGTCATAATCTAGCAGGGGGTTCTTGGGTCCTAATGCTATGCACAAAAACAGTCCAAAGAAAATCGGACGTTACGACGGCTATATTTACGCGATTTCCCAATTTTAAGCCATTCAAAACCAACCACAAACCAACCTCAAATCCAACATACAACCAACATCCATCCTTATCACATCATAACAACCCCAACCAATTCAATTTAATCATTCATACTTATGCCTAAGCTTAACTTTAATCATACTTAAGTTCTTTTAATCAAAACCACAACATTTACCATTCCATTTCACTACCGTTCCAAATCCCAAACTCTAAATCATAACAACAAGCTACAATATCATCCTACTAATTAAAATCATCTTATAATACATAGGGATCTAGGGTTTGGAGATGGTATACCTTCCTTGAAGTGGTGGGAGGAGCTAGGAAGCCTTAAGAAGCTTTGAGAAGTCTTAGGAAAGCTTGGATCTTCAAGAAAAATAAGAAAAACTTCAAGTTAAAAACTTGAAAACACTATTCATAGTCTTCTTCTTTGATTAAATGAAGAAGATTGAGAAGGAACTAATGGCTTAAACTCATGATATAGCCCTAACTAAGCATGAAGATGATTAGGGAATTTACTCACCAATTTAGGAAGCTTGGATCTTGAATTTTTGAAATTTTTGCCCATTTGCAATAGTAAAAGCCGAGAGCATGATGAACCATGCCTTGGTTTCTTTTTGATTTTTGATGAAAATGATTTTGCTTGGCTTGGTTGGCTTGGTTTTTGTGTTTGATTTAGTAAATTACCTAGTTGCCCTTGATTTTGTGTGGTTAAAAAGTCACCACATCTCCTTCCTTTCTTGTCATGCCTATGTCACCTTGCACATGTCATAATGCTCCCACTTGTCCACACCTTGTGGTTTGATGATGTCACAATCCCTGGCTTCTTGTACAAGCTTGTCTCTTGGTCACTTATTTGTTTTACGGTTCGCTTATCTTTCGTTCTCGTTTATCGTTTGAGGGATCATACCCGGGATCTTATTACTTAGGTTCCCTTAACCTTTCTCAATATATTGTATTCCTTTTATGATCCTCTCTTATAATCCTTTAATTTAAATCCTTTTTATCCTGTTACCTTATACTCAATTCTCTCCGTATCTAGTGGATTTCCGGGAAAAATCAAAGTGTTCAGAATTGGATTCTGACGATCTTTACATACACTTATATACCACATAGAGTACTAATAATATCCCATAAGATCAATAACAGAACCCCTACATAGCGTGGCATGAACAGTTTTCTCATTCAGCAAAAACACTATTCATAAGGGTTTCAAAAATTTCCAAAAATTGGGGTTATTACAGTCACCGACCCTTTACTTTCAACCTTTGATGACTTTTGAATTGGCGTCATCTCATGGAGTTTTTTCTTTTCCAATATAGGATCCTAATCAAAGACATATTTATTGGGTTATATTTAATGGAAACTTTTCATAATTGAACCAAACAAGATATACCTGTCCCAACATCACAAGGTCCTTCGGCCATTGAACAAAGCTACCAACTGCATTTCCTATTGTCTCGTGTTCGTAACATGGAACAGGAAGTGGAGTAAGTTGGTATTCAGTTATAACATCATTAACTGATACTCTAACATTTTGAGGGGCAATCGGGTTATTATGGATCATCTCTCCCTGATTGGTTGGGAAAAGAGTCCCTCTAGCTGCAACAACTTTTCCTCTTTCTACATGTATTACACATAGCCGACAAAGTGTTGGAACCTGCAATATTCAAAAGAAATTTTCATTAGAAAGAGATTTTTATATCAGGTTCAAGTCATGTCATTTGAGAGCACAAAATAATTCAGTCGTATAAGTACTATATGTTTGATTCACTGGCCCCTGTGAATCTATACGGTAGAAATTTCACTAATTTTCCAGTTGAGTCGGGATTTCGATTTGAATCAGTTATGAAAGAAGAATCACAAGTCCACAATCTTAAGCAGGAACAACTTTTTTTGACGGGTTCAACCCAACTAATCAAGAGATTTAATAGTCCAAAATTATGTTGACAGTACCTTAATAGTTGAGAAATAATCTTCCGGATCCACCGAGTGACAACTACTACGAGCATTATCAACTTTTCGGGCACCAGCATCATTTACAAATTGATTAGCCTCGAGTGACACACCCATCTGCTTCAACTGATTGAAGATGCCTTCCAATTTTGAATTCATCATTTCCTCGCACTCTTTCTGAACTTTCTTTCTGATTTCTTCCGTAATGGTGGCCAATTCATCTGTCGATACAAGACCACTATGTCTCCTTGGCCCTGACTTAAATACATCTTTTATTTTCACACCTCCACCAACGCCTCTAACACGTCCCCCGTGCTCTTTATTCCCAAGTGCACGTGCTAATAAGTCATCATGGCCTTGTGGAGTCCATGAACCTTCTGATGCTTGATTGTGCAACTCATTCTGTAAATTAAATTCATTAGAAACACTTCATTTCACAAGGATACCCCTGCTGATTTTAAAAAGTATAGTGAATTATTATGGTCACGCACACATCCTTTGTCTTCTTATTTGGAAAGTAATGACCACCTTGTCCATCAGCTCTTGCACGTGCTCTAAGCCAATCAAAACCGCGTCCAGTACACTCAGTTGATAGCATTGACAAATTGCTGCAATCAGGATCATTGAGAGAAGCGATGGGGTCATCAATAGACCACTTTGTTCTTTTTGAAGCATATCCACTAGACCCCAGGTAATGAACATGTTCATTATGTTTCTGACTTTCTTTTTCCTTTTTGCTTATTTCCTGTTTAATAAAGATAAAAAAGTTTCATGTTAGTCAAAATTAGTTAATTCAGATGAATATAAAAAAGATGACAATGATGAAGAAGAATGTGATGCTGGTGAAGAATTAGCTACAATGATGAATTTAAATAGAAACTTGGACATTATATTCTGTTAGCTAAGTGTCAGCTTTTTATGACGTTGTGTTTATATCTACAGCAGGCTCTGTAGCAATTACATCTTCTAGATTAGTAGGTACCACTTCGTACTTCTCACTCCGCACAGAAGCTTGTAAAATATTCGTAATGTCAATAACATTTTCAGTTATTGCAGGTTCTTCGCGCTGCAGCTGCCACCACATCTAGCTTGAAAAGATTGTACATTTTCAGTCTGTTTTCCCTCAGAACCATGAACATCGGGAACATTCGACTTGTAAAACAAAATGACACAGAGGAAATAGTGAAGCAGCAGCAGCAGAAGCTGTAGACTCAGCAACTACAATGAATTTCAAGTGTTCAAATATTAATTGAAGGATCAGCATAAATATTTACATTACGTTATTGAGAACAAACAAACAAAGCAGGTAATTAACGGTTGCGCACAGAGCTCGATTTTCACATTCTACACAAGTAAACTGAATTTCTATAATATCAAGTCAATTCCTTATGTTTCAATTACAATGAAGTCAACGAACACATCTTCAGAAAAAACACGAAATGATCAGAGTCACTTTGTAAATACAACTTAACTGAATCTAAAATCAACTGATACAATCAATCAATCAAATTTGAAACTCAAGAACATTAACATAAAGTAAATGATGTATGCTGGATAAATTCAATCGAAACAAAGCAGATTCTAAAATTTACATATTCATATACACGTGTGTGTGTATATATATGTATGTATGTATATAGCAAACAGAAACAGTGAAAGCAAGTTGGTGGATTACCTTTGTGAAGATGCTTAAGCAGCAGCAGCCAAAACCCCACAATCGAAACCCAATCGATTCCCCTTTCTCAGAAATCGAACCCTAGAAATCGAAGAAAAAATTTAGTAGCAGGAGATGAAAGGTTTAAAGCCCGCGTTTGTTTTTAATCTTTTTTTAAAATTATTTCTTCTTACGTCGGTCAAAAAGAAAACTGACAATGTATATTATCTTAATAGCGTCGGCTAAAAAAAAGACCGACACAATAGCAACACCAACAGCATCGGTCGTTTGACCAACCGACACAGAAGACCAAACTAGCGACGGCATTCAACTTGACCGACGCTATTCTAACTTTGCAGCGTCGGTTAATTGAAACGACCGACGCCTTTAGCTTTGAAAAATAGAAAAATGCGTCGGTTCTCTATTTAACCGACGCATTAGGCAGTAAAGAGTGTCGGTTCTCTATTCAACCGACACTACAGGTGCGACTCCTAAAGTGTCTTCTGTACTAGTGTATAAAAATCCGACTCGTAATTATATGTACTATTATCATATACATAACAATTAGGGTTCACACATTGGAACTCAGTATGATGATCATATTCGGAAAAATAAGAACACTGTTGTTTCGGGAAATAGGGTTGTCGAATATTTATAAAATAATTGATTTATATATACATATATACGTTCGACTAGTAATCCCAGTAATTACAGGATGTGTCCCCGTATTTTCGAATTTAATTTTCTCAAAAATCGGGCAGCACCTCCTTTGTTTACCGGCCTACCCGTTGAAACATAATCGACGTCTCAACAATCCAGCAATCACATTCCAAACCAATCACGCAATCCAAATAATCCCGAGAATAAATATTTAACTACTATTCTATCTCAAAAATTATAAATAGAATTTATAAATTTGATATTTTTTTATCAAGAAAATACTCAAAATCAGATTTTTTTTTAAAATCGTAACCGAGGGAAGTTAAATTTTCCCGAAACAAACACAACCCAACATAACAGGCAACAACACGCATAAACAGCGACGAAGATGGCAGAGGAACAGAAGAACAGAGGATGGAGGAGAGAAAGGAGGAATCGAATAGAGAAAACATAGAGATGGTGAGAGATACCTGAACTTTGAATTGATTTTACCATAGATCTCCATCTACTTCAATCTACAGTGATATGGTCGATAAAACTTGATTCTACTTGTCGCGAGCTTTGATTCGACTACTTGCACGCCAAAATCGGAGTTCGATAACACCTTCGAATCGCGGTTTAATTATGAAGAACACGAAGAACACTTACTACTTTCTCTGGATAATTATGAAATTTTAACTGGTGAAATGATTATATGCGCGAAATAAAACTACAGAAAGGGCTATTTTATAGAGGAAAATTTTGAGAATATTCCTTGAATATGCTTTGGAATATTCCTTGAATATACTTTTGGATAGAATATTCCTGAATATGCTTTGGAATATTCCTTGAATATACTTTTGGATAGAATATTCCTGATATGCTTTGTACCAAAGATAATGTTATCGAAAAAGTTATCGTATCGAAAATTTGCGCCGGGCCACGCACGGGTCAAACCGTAATCCGGATCGAAAAAGTCAAAACAACGGAAAATGTTCGGAATTACCAGATTAGGTTAGGAAGGAGGTTCGGAATAGTTTCGGGTTGTAAAAATGCAGAAATGGTTGAGGTGGACGATTCCCAGCTTTAGAAAATGATTTTCTAATTATTCAGAAAATAATTAAAAAAAATCATAAATCAATATAAATCATATAACACCTCCAAAAATTACCATAAAAATACCTTAATTATCTATATTTTATTATGTACATAATAAAATTAACATACTTGTACTTTACCACATATAAACATCCACATAACAACACCAATCATCAGATTATTCACCAAAAATCACAATATAATCACATAATAATTATTTATATATAAAAAAAAATAATTATACAAATAATCCTCGAACACCAATAATCACATATGATTAATAACAAAATAATATCCAGCTGACTGAACCCATACACATATTTTATTTATTTAACTACTCAATAATTACACATTTAATTACAAAAATAGACGAGTCGTTATATCCTTCCCCCCTTAACTAGATTCTGTCCTCAGAATCCGATCTAACCAAAAAGTGAGGATATTTTTCAAGCATATCTGACTCTAACTCCCAAGTAGACTCCTCTACTCGAGGATTTATTTAAAACATACTTACTATAGATATAAACTCATGAGCAATTTCATATATCTTCCTCAATACCTCGAATGGTTCCATATATTTAGGACTCAACTCGTCCGTTTTAATCAAACCTAACCAATCTCTTCCAAGGTAGAAAAAATTTTATCAATACCAACGATCCTATTTCAATATCCATACTTTTTTCGATGCAAATCCCCCTTTTTTCTTTGTCTATCCTGAGCTGCTTCAACTCTTTTCCAAATCAACACCACTACGTCCTGGGTGTGCTGAATTAATTCAGGACGCTACAACATCTCTACTCCCACTTTCTCTCATAGAGTGAGGACCCACGCTTATTCCAACAAGGCTTCGCAAGGTAGCATTCCCCTCTAACATGATAACTATTAGCATAGGAAAACTTAATCAATGGTAGTTGAGTACCTCAGTTTCCTTTTAAACCAACATATATATACTCTCAACATATCTCATATCTTCTGAATCGTTCCTCAATCACTCTGACCCTTCATCTAAAGATGATAGCTGGTACTCACTTTCAACTTAGTTCCTAAACATTCGAACACCTCTTACTCATTTCCATCAGTTAATACTAGAAAGTATCTCATATATTCACTTCTTATCACCTTCAGGTATTCGAACTCCAACTTTCACTCTTTCCAATTCTTTTATTAATTCCTCCATATTCTTAATCACATTCAATCATTCTCTTCTACTCAAGACATCTGTCCCTAAATGGACCTTGCTTAATTTCGTACTTTGATGCTTTTGAATACACTTGCTACTTTTAACCCTTCACAGGCATTTCTTTAGGTGTTCAACTTGGCCTTCCTTAGCCCTTCGATGGGCGAGGATGTTATCAATAAATACAGTTATACCATCCAAGTACTCCTTATACACCATGTTCCTTAATTCCTTATAGCCTACTGATACACTTGCTACTCCACATAGTATCACCGAAACTTACAACACTTATAACTCATTCTAATCGCAATCTTGGTATATCCTCAGGCTGGGTCTTAAGTCATCCCCGAGAAATAACACATTCCTTGAACTAAGTTACATAGTAAGCAATTTTTAATAGGGATTACTTATTCTATTCGTCATTTTGTTAAACTCCCGATAATCAGTACACAAACTCATAATTCCATCCCTATTTTCCAACAATATCACTGGTGCACCTCAATGGACTATATCTGGTATGATCAATTTCCTCCTTCCAATAACTTTTACATTTATCGAACAAATTATTTCGTTTTAATGGCCTCCAGAGACTCCAGGACATTTATTTATTACTCAAATTCCCTCCCAGCTTAAGTATTTTCTTCTTCGTATCTTTGCACATAATAGATCTACCTTATATCCTTAGCTTAATTACTCCTTTTCTCACATGATTGGAAGAAATTCTTATATGCTTCTGCACCTAGAAACTTACCCTACCCTTGGCTTCTTTTAGTAATCAATCATTGCACTGGTTCTTTATGAGGATCTTGAGCAGCTAATCTTTTACTCATATTACAAGTCTTAGCCTTGGCTGTACTGGGAAATCAAACCTTTTGATGCACTACCTCCCACGCTATCTTGGGAAGCACTTCTACAGTTCTTGGCAACATGCCCCACCTTGCCACAATTGTAACAGGTGACTCCTGGTTTTCCACCTTACATTCTGACGCGTAGTGTCCATTCTGTCCATACCTGAAACATTCAGTATTTGCCTTACACCTTCCATCATGCCTCTTACCACATTGCTTACACTCTGATATAGGCGACTTAACCGACTTGGCTCGATTAGAGCTGGCTGAGGTGCTACTAATCATGTTTAAAGAAATACTTTTCTCTCTAAATTCTTTATTCTTACTCCTTCCGACCTTTTTCTGAGACTTCTGACTAGATCATTCTTGACCTGATGCTCCTTCCACATCATCAACTCTTCCGCTTCCTATCTTCTTTTCTTAGCAACTAACTTCTGATCAATTTTAATTACTAAGACGGCCTGAACTACGGAAGAATAAATCTTGAGTTGCAATGCCACCACTCCACTACGAATTTCAGGCTTCAATCCTTGTTGAAACCTCCTTGCCTGCTGAGCTTCAGAACATACATAATCTGGTACAAACCTAGCCAACTCTGTAAACTTAGCTTCATACTCAGCTACACTTCTATCGCCTTGCTTCAATTCTAGAAACTCAATCTCCATTTGACTCCGCCACACAATCTGGGAAAGACCTTTTCCAAAAACAACTCGGTAAACCTAGCCCATAGAACAAGGCCTTCTCCTTCTAATGCTCTGGTTGACTCCCACTAATAATTCGCTTCATTCTTTAAGAAGTAGCTTGCATAATCAGCTTAAGATTATCACTAACTTGGACAAGATTGAAAGCTTTCTCCATCTCTTTTACCCCATGCTACAGCAGTCACTGGATTAGGTTCACCTTTAAAACTAGGGGGTTTAATACTCTGGAAAGATTTAAAATTAACATTTTGGTTCACTCCTTGCTGCTACCACTGAACCTGTTGGATTAACTGCTGCTGATGTTGTTGCTGCTGGCGCAACAAATCCAAAATTTCATTTATAACCGGACCCACAGCAACACTACTACTATTTTATTTAGACTGGGTAGCTTTCTTGGGTGGTATCTTCCTGAAATATAGGGATGAGTTTATTCAAAATATAGCAAGAATGGTTGACAGAAGATATCACCGTTTAAATGGTGCACCTGTATCAGGAAAATACTGCCCCAATCAAACTACCCATGTCCTTAATGTCATGGCCCATTTATAATAGAGATCTAGATTAACAGCACTAGCAACAATATCAACGATAACAGTAGCAGAACAACAACAGTACAGGAAAACTGAGTTATAAAGACACTAAACATCATAGCATGCCTTCTCAATATAACAACAACTGATCAACCTCCCAGCACCATTAAAATACAATATTAACACATTTGATATACCGCAAAGCGAGAAGGAATATACTAGTCACCACCCAATAAGGGTAAACTAGGCCAAGGTAAACTTAAGGATTCACGGACTTGGCTGATGCACTAGTCCGGATTTCAACCAACCATCCCTCTCAAGGAGATTTCTTATCTCTTACAAATGACCCATCTACCACTGAATTACTTTTCCCGAGGCTATAACTCCACTGATAGATTTTGAACCTTCGCTGTTACCCTTATTCTTAAATAAAATTCGGATATAGGGCTTTCATTCTTCCCGATAATCAACCTTTATTTACTCCCACAACCAAGACTGTCTAACTACAGAAGTCACTGATAAATTCACTACCACGGAATATCAAATGGACTTTCAAAATCAAAGAATTAATGATATAAGGAGAACAAGAGAAGAAGACATAGATATGACTGAGAGCAACCATACAAGTACTAAGATGGCCAGTCTTAGTACTGCATAGCATACAACACATACTTCAGTGGCGTCCCACCAGACCCTTTTGTCACATAGACAAATGGTCAGCTCATATGCAAATCAACCGATAGGATCTCCAAGAAAAGAAATGATATTTAAATAGAAAGTTCACAAATAGGGAGGGCGAAAATCTGAAATATAATGGGATCAACAGAGTCCTAAGTTGCTTACTCCGAATTTGACTTCCTTGCAGGTAAATAAGCAACTTACTAGGAAACAAGCATTCATTCTGGAAAACAAAATATGTCTCAAGAAATTAGTATAAGATTTAAGATATAACAACAATATTAATCCCCGTACTTCACTGAACCTGGCTGTCATAGAAGCCACTGACTAATTATATTGCTCGAACTCAATGAATCCACACACTCGGTCCATCGACACCCCTTAACATCGAAAATGCTATATCTAGGAATAATATGGGTGGTTATATAGCTGACACACCAAGGATCCGTGCAGAATCTGAATTCTCTCAATCAGAATCGTATTCTCGAGAGGAAAACTAGAAATCTCTATCGAATATTACCAATAACACATATACGAAGGAGACGTACTCTAAACTGGGGCAGTTCCAGTCAATTCCCAATAGACGTCAGGGTTACGCCCTCGAAACCCTTAACTCAACTCATAGACTCGCTCCTCTGATTGAGTTGCTGACTTACATCTGTACATGAACCTTCTTGCACTCTTATGACTCTACTTTAACCTAAATCAGGGACTCAAACCTGTAGCTCTGATACCAACTGTGACGGCCTCAACCCCGGGGTCAGGAGTTGACGTCACTAACAACCACAATAGTAAACATAATATAATTTAAATCACCAATTACACCTAATCACGACCCTTTTCCAGGACCTTTTCCAGGTTTAAGTATGATTTAGGTTACAACTATTATAAAACCAACTTACAACAAACTATCCTGACGCAATTAACTTAATAGAGCAACTCAATAGACCATTCTTGGTCCAACACAACTGTCTCAGAGGAGCCTGACATGGAAGGAACTGGAACTCTGCCCGACTACTGCGAAAGAATCTCCTAGGCATCTGTAATACATATATAAATCATTCTGCAAGGGTGAGCAATCAATTGCTCAGCAGTACCACTATATGAATAACAAGTAAAAATGATTTAAAGTAAAGCAGTTATATGAACATAATTCATAATTCGTTAGAAAACAAGTAAAACATGTATAAACTGGATATCAAAACTAGCATGCTCTGGAAAACAAAAGTCAACAGTCGTGTGCTGTGCATAATACCAGAGTTCAATTTTAGCATGCTATTTTCATTTTCAAACCTTCCGTTCCATTACAGGAACCATAAAACCATTTGTCCCATTACGGGGACCCAAAACTATTCGTTCCGTTACGGGAACCATTAAACCAAAATCAGATATAAAAGTGGATGAATTCTAGGGACAGCTAATCAGTATCCCACCACAAATTGTTTCGAAACTCAGAGACTAGCTAGGTCTCTGTCATGCTGGACTAAGCGGCCTACCAGTGCGCGCATCCGACTTAGCCTCTTACGGAACCATGCCGGGCCGTTAATAACGGGCCTCTTACGTCACTGACCATCCAATATCTGATTCATTTTTATCCAGTTTCCAAAATCATTAACACCTATCTCTTTTTTTAAACGATTACATCAACATTCTAAAAACCCTTTTAATTTTAATCACAATTTAGAGATAGGCATTTTCAGAAGTTACTTTTTCCCAAAACCTCGTTTAGTAAAACATATTAAATACGCGGAATACGTAACTTAAAACGTTTGATTCCAGTACATAATTTAAATCAACAACTATTCATATTACTGGATTGTAAAAGATTAGTTCAGGGGTACTTGCCTTGCAGAGCTTTACAACTAATATCGATTGACCTTGGACTGACTTGGACGCTCGACTTTATCGCCTTACTAGAAGACTATCCTGGATCCGACTTCAACACTTAGGTCCTTTTCTTGGAACCTCGCCGAGCTGGTCGACTGATCACTAGGCTAATTTTAGTCCAATGTCAACTTTCATTTTTCGACTAGAACCTACAGGGTCAAAATACTCCATGTTAGAGGACTAGGTATGCTTGACATATCCTCGCTATCAGTTCTACCCAAACAATATAAAATCCGACTCGTAATTATATGTACTATTATCATATACATAACAATTAGGGTTCACACAATTGGAACTCAGTCTGATGATCATATTCAGAAAAATAAGAACACTGTTGTTTCGGGAAATAGGGTTGTCAAATATTTATAAAATAATTTATTTATTATACAATATACGTTCGACTAGTAATCCCAGTAATTATAGGATGTGTCCCCGTATTTTCGAATTTAATTTTCTCAAAAATCGGGCAGCACTCCTTTGTTTACCAGCCTACCGTCGAAACATAACCGACGTCTCAACAATCCAACAATCACATTCCAAACCAATTACACAATCCAAATAATCCCGAGAATAAATATTTAACTACTACTCTATCTCAAAAATTATAAATAGAATTTATAAATTTGATATTTTTTTTTATCAAGAAAATACTCAAAATCAGAATTTTTTTAAAATTGTAACCGAGGGAAGTTAAATTTTCCCGAAGAAAAACACAACCCAACATAACAGGCAACAACACGCATAAACAACGACGAAGATGGCAGAGGAACAGAAGAACATAGGATGGAGGAGAGAAAGGAGGAATCGAATAGAGAAAACATAGAGATGGTGAGAGATACCCGAACTTCGAATTGATTTTACTATAGATCTTCCATCCACTTCAATCTACAGTGATATGGTCGATAAAACTTGATTCTACTTGTCGCGAGCATCGATTCGACTACTTGCACGCCAAAATCGGAGTTCGATAACACCTTCAAATCGCGGTTTAATTATGAAGAACACGAAGAACACTTACTACTTTCTCTGGATAATTATGAAATTTACTAGTGAAATGATTATATGCGCGAAATAAAACTACAGAAAGGGCTATTTATAGAGGAAATTTTGAGAATATTCCTTGAATATGCTTTGGAATATTCCTTAAATATACTTTTGGATAGAATATTCCCTGAATATGCTTTGGAATTTTCCTTGAATATACTTTTGGATAGAATATTCCCTGAATATGCTTTGAAATATTCCTTGAAATACTTTGGATAGAATATTCCCTGAATATGCTTTATACGAAGATAATGTTATCGAAAAAGGTTATCGTATCGAAAATTTTACGCCGGGCCGCGCACGGGTCAAACCGTAATCCGGATCGAAAAAGTCAAAACACGGAAAATGTCCGGAATTACCAGATTAGGTTAGGAAGGAGGTTTCGGAATAGTTTCGGGTTGTAAAAATGCAAAAACGGTTGAGGTTGGACGATTCCCGGCTTTAGAAAATGATTTTGTAATTATTCAGAAAATAATTAAAAAAAATTCATAAGTCAATATAAAATCATATAACACTCCAAAAATTACCATAAAATACCTTAATTATATATATTTTTTTATGTACATAATAAAATTAACATACTTGTACTTTACCACATATAAACATCCACATAACAACACCAATCATCAGATTATTCACCAAAATCACAATATAATCACATAATAATTTATTTATATATAAAAATAATAATATACAAATAAT